>NC_056726.1:993022963-993100463 GCF_019279795.1 Protopterus annectens | reverse complement strand
ACGTAAGCACTTGAAAACAAGCTCCGTTTAAGCTATATAACACACACGCACGCACACATATACAAAACTGTTCAGTACTTAGGAAATGCAGCAAACAAGCTTTGTTTACGTTCTGCAGCAAAGCAAGGTTACTGGGAATACGTAAGCACTTGCAAACAAGCTCCGTTTAAGCTATACAACTCCACCATCAAAACACGCTCACGAGGTCACCGAGAATACTTTAAGCAAAACATACGGTTTCCTAAACTAAATACCTTAAGCACTCCCTCCACCACTGAAATACTCTGTGCAGTAGCAGATAACGGATAACTCAGAAAACAACTAAACCACTTGCAAATCCTTCAGCCAGCCAGAAATAAGCCCTTGAACTCAATTCCGACAGACTACGGGAGCTGACATCATCAAAATGTGCGAAAGAAAAAAGTTTTACAAAAAGTGAAAAAAATCGGAAATTAAGGGGTGCCACTCGGGAATTGTGGCACCCCATTATTTGGACCCCAAAACTCTGTAAAAACAGAGTAATTTGGTACGGTTGGGAGGTATGGTGCACGGCTGCTGTCGCTTGTAGTTTGACATCAGGTCGTCAGTACTATAAAGCAAGGCAGCCGACATCATTACATCAGTTTTTCTTGCCCTAACCCATCAGAAGCGCATGGGAAAAGAGAGTAGTGGTCCTGGTGGGTAAGAGCCACCTTGGGAAGCCTGTGTCCCTCTAGGGGAAGATGTGAAATGGGGGATGGAGGGAGGGAGAAGTACAGTTTTGTACCTACCATAAATGTAGATGTTCGAGTGCTCATAGAGCTGCAGTCATCACACTTGGGTTATCCTGCCGTCAGGCGGGTCCTCGGTCGACCGAATTCCAAAGTCTAGGTCCAGCGTCGGTTGCTGTCGCTTCCTCCCCGACGTCAGTGCGGCAGGGGTATAAAAGAGGCAGCCAACGCCATTTTCTTCAGTTTTTCTTGCCCCAGATGTCAGGTGCTCCCAGAAAGGAAGGCAAAACATGATGTTATGCAAACATACATAAGTAAATAAATCAAAAGAGTAGTTGCAAGCAAATACACCATAAAGGAATACCCCAAATAGGTTGTATGTTGAAGGTGTTTGTCCTTAGCCCTGTCCTAAGAGGGGCTGGAGGGAGGGTAACCTGGACTGCAGCTGTATGAGCACTCGAACATCTACATTTATGGTAGGTACAAAACTGTACTATGTTCATCGTGCATACAGCTGCAGTCATCACACTTGGGTAGAATCCCAAAGCTAAGTAAGAGTGGCAGGTACTAAGTGGAATTAGGAGGGGCTAGAATGCCCTGCAAGACTGCTGTGGCAAAGCCCGCTCTAGATTTTGAGTATAGTGGAAGGTGGTAGTGCTTAGAGAAGGTGTGCACTGAACTCCAAGTAGCTGCTTCCAAAATGTCCTTGGTAGGGACCCCCCTGAGGAAAGCTGCAGAGGTAGCTGTAGCCCTGGTGGAATGGGATCTGATGTATACAGGCACTGATTTTCCATGAAATGAAAAACAAAAGCGTATGCAGTGGGCTATCCATTTTGAAATTGTCTGTTTGGAAATAGCCTTTCCTTGAGCACCTGTAGCATAGGACACAAATAGCTGCTCAGAGTTCCTGAATGACTTTGTTCTATCCAAGTAATAACGGAGTTGCCTGTGAATGTCCAAGGAATGTAGAAGCCTCTCTCCTTTGTTCTGTGGATTTGGATAAAAGGTAGGTAAATGAATGGTCTGATTCAAAACTACACTGGATACTACTTTTGGCATGAAGGTAGGGTTGGTTCGTAAGGAAACCCTGTCATGATGGAAAATTATGAATGGTTGCACAGCCGTGAGGGCCTGTAGCTCTGAAGCCCTGCGTGCTGAGGCAATAGCCAGAAGGAAGGCTGTTTTCCACGACAAGTATTGTAGCTCTGCTGATGAAGCCGGTTTAAAAGGAGGCAGGGTCAGCTTTTCCAATACGAAGTTGAGGTCCCAAGCTGGGACTGGTGGTTTCCGTGGGGGCTTTATATTTTTTGCCCCTCTGAGGAACTGCCTTAATAGAGGGTGTGAGAATAAAGGAGGATCCGTATTGTATTGTGCTGAAATGGTTGAAGCGTGGATCTTGATGGAGGAGAAGGAAAGGCCACTGTTGAACATCTCAGCTAGGTACTGTAAAATTTGAGGTATATTTATTACCCAAGGATTCTGGCCCTTTGCTTGATTCCAGGAACAAAATAGTTTCCATTTGGCGGAGTAGGTTTTCTTAGTAGAGGGTCTCCTGGCCTCCAAGATGACACCCTGCACCTCCTTGGACAGGAAAGTCTGTTGAGAAATTAAGGTATTCTCCATGCAGCTAGATTTAATGTTTTGAGCTGGCTGTGAAGGGTTTCGTAGTTGTGCTGGGACAACAGAAGAGGAACTTGAGGTAGGATCCATGGTGGTGAGTGTGACAGGCTCTTTAGGAGAGGATACCAGTGCTGTCGTGGCCAGTCTGGAGCAATGAGAATCATTTGTGGCCTCTGCTCTGGCTTTTAATAGGATTTTGGTCAGTAGTGGTAGAGGCTGGAAGGCATAGACTGTCAATGTTGTCCAATTGAAAGAGAGTGCGTCCACTTTCCAGGCCTTTGGATGATAGGTCCTCGAGCAGAATTTCTCCAACTGGTAATTTCTGTGGTTAGCAAATAGATCTATGTCTGGCTGTCCCCATGCATGAGTTATCTTGGAGAGGACTTGAGGATGCAACTTCCATTTGTGTGGATCTGTCATATTTCTGCTTAAGTTGTCTGCCAGTGTGTTTTCCTTCCCTGGCAGAAATTGTGCCTGTAGCTGAATTTGTAATTCCAGTGCTGTGTTCCACAGGGTCATAGCTTGTCTGCACAGGGGGTATGAATGAGTCCCCCCCTGTTTATGTACCACATGACTGTGGTGTTGTCTGTCCTTAATAGCTGGCCTGGATGCAGTAGGTTCTTTGAAGGTCATAAGAGCATTTTGCACGGCTAGCATCTCCTTTTGGTTGATGTGTAGGTGCATTTCGTTTTGAAACCATTTTCCCTGAATGCACTGATTTGCCATGTGAGCTCCCCAGGCGTAGTCTGCGGCGTCTGTTGTGATTATTTGAGTTGCTTGAGGTGGACAGTAAGGGAGACCTGTGTTTCTTTGGCATGCTTGAGCCCACCACAAAAATTCCTTTTGAAGGCATGGAATGAGTGGTATAATTGTTTCCAAGCTGTGGCTGTGTTTGAGACCATAGGTTTTTTAGGTACCATTGTAGTTTCCTCATATGCAGCTTTGCACATGGTATTAGTAGGATGCAAGATGCCATGAACCCCAGAGCCTGCAGGACTTTCCTTGCAGTTAGTCTGGTTAAAGTTGCCATTTTGTTGAAATATTGAGACAATTGCCCTTGTTTGTCTGGCGTGAGGTAGGCCATCTGGGTTGTTGTATTTAAGCTGGCACCCAGGAAAGTTATCTTTTGAGAAGGTATTAGTTTTGATTTCTTTTTGTTCACTGTGTAGCCCAGGCAGTTTAACAGTTTTATTACAAACACCAGATGCTGCAACAGAATGTCCTTGCTGTCCGCTTGGATCAGGCAGTCATCCAGATATGGGTAGATTTGTATTCCTTGTTGTCTGCAGAAGGCAATTACTGATGCCAGGCATTTCGTAAACACTCTGGGCGCAGTAGATAAGCCAAAGGGCAATGCAGAGAATTGGTAATGGGTTGAACCTGCAAGAAATCTGAGGTATCTTCTGCAATCTTGTCTGATAGGGACATGCAGGTATGCCTCCTTGAGGTCCAGCATTACCAGCCAAGACTCCTTGCCCAGCATGGGAAGAAGCTGCTGTAATGTGAGCATCTTGAATTTTGGTACCTCTAGATATGCGTTTAGAATTGATAGGTCAAAGATGGGTCTCCAATCTTTGTCCTTCCTTGGTACCAGAAATAGTCTTGAATAAAAACCCTGACCTTGTTCTTTTGCAGGTACCTCTTGAATTGCTTTCATATCCATGAGAGCGGAAATTTGTCTTTGTGCCTCTGCCCATTGATTTTGTTGCAGGTTTGGCATGCCTCTCATTTTTGGGAGTGTATGAAAGTGGAACCTGTAGCCTCTGTCTATAATATCCAGAATCCTTAGCCTCCGTCTATAATATCCAGAATCCATTTGTCTTTGGTAACAATGTGCCAGTTTTTTTGAAAATAAGGCCAGTTTTCCGCCCAAAGGTGCTGCCATTATAGCTTTGTTTGGCAGGTATAGGGGAAAGTCATTGTGTCGGTTTCCTAAATGACTGTGGTCTATCTTCTCCACCCCTTGGGGCTGGTGCTTGCCACTGTCTAGCTCTGTAAGATCCTTGAGGTTGTCCTCTACCCCTTGGGCGTCTGTATCTGCCCCTTTGGGGTCTTTCCATGGCTGGAAAGGACCAATTTTTTGAAGACCAGTTTCTGCTAAAGCGTGGAGGTTGCACCTGCAAGAAATCTTTAACTGTTTGCATAGATTTCGCTTTTTCCTCCATTTTCTTTAGTACCTCCTCAGCTTTAACACTGAACAATACATCTTTTTGTAGTGGTGCATCTAATAACTTTGCTTTGACATGATCTGGTAAGGTTTGCTCTTTGAGCCAAGCATGTCTACGTATGACAGACCCTGTGACAGCAGCTCTACATGAGGCCTCTAAAGCATCAAAACCACACTGTAAGGTATGTTTCCCCACTTGCTCTGCTCCATGCAACAAATCCTGCAACTCTTTCAAATCTGGTTGTTCTGTTTGCGTCATTTTGCTTTTCAGCTGAGATAGCAAGAACTGTTGGTACTTTAACATATGAAATTGACAGTTTAATGCCCTCATGGTTAAAGTGGCTGATGTATACACCTTTTTCCCCCCACCTTTCTAATGCTCTGGAATCTCTCTCTGAAGGTAAAGGGTTTTTAGCAGTAGAGGCCTCAATTCCCTTGGGACCCTGTGAAATTGTTTCTGGGTCAGCAGAATGGCTTTTGTAAAGGAACTGGTGAGAATCAGGAACCCGGTAATACCGGTCTGGTTTAACAGGGGCTGGAGGTAATGAGTCTGGATTAAGACTGGCTTCTGCGTACACATCATCCAAAATATCTAAAACAGGAGGGATAGCCAGGGGCCTATGCTGGGGAAGCAGTAGAAATTCCCTGAGCCTTTTCTTGGAGTCGGTGTAATCTTGGCCTTCCCAGTGGAAGTGCACTATCAATGTATGCAGGGTTTCCCCAAAAGAGTAGTCCTCAGGGGGGGAGACTGAGGGAATAGACTCCTCAGCATCAGAGTCTTCAAAAGGGGAATAGGTGTAATCCTGGTCCTCAGAATGGTCTGAGGTAATAGAAGCCTGGTCTGAGGAAGGGTAGTCTTCCTCCAACCTGGGTCTTTTGTCGGAGGGGGGGTTGAGAAAGTACAGTTTTGTACCTATCATAAAGGTAGATGTTAGAGTGCTAATAAAGCTGCAGTCATAATAGATGGGTTCTCCTGCCGTCAGGCGGGTCCTCGGTCGGCCGAATTCCAAAGTCTAGGTACGGCATCGGTTGTCGTCGCTTCTTCCCGGACGTCAGTGCGACAGGGGTATAAAGGAACCATCCAACGCCATTTTCTTCAGTTTTTCTTGCCCCAGATGTCAGGTGCCCCCAGAAGGAAGGCAAAGCATAAATTTATGTAGTAAAGCAAATGCAATATAATCAAAAAAAAAAGTTATGTACTCACCATAACGTTCCATCTGAGTAGATACTTCATTTGTCTGCAACCTGTGGGGTAGTCTGATCCGACCTCGGATCCGAACCGGCAGCTTTCCAAGCTCCAAGATCCGAGCTCCTCCCCCTACCCATAATCCCTGGCTACCAACCACATTACCTCAGATCGGTTATTTTGCCCTATAGGCTAAAGACGGAGAAACAAATCTCCAAAGTAATAATACCTTACCGAGGTTCGGGGGATGGCAGGGGGGGGGGGTCGGTTGCAGACAAATGACGTATCTACTCAGATGGAACGTTATGGTGAGTACATAACTTCTTTATCTGAAGTAGTTACTTCATTTGATCTGCAACCTGTGGGACAGAGTCCCCAGCTTACCCAAGACCCTGGGTGGTCCCTACGGAAGGATATTCTGAAGCACCGCGGAGCCAAGGGAAGCCCTACTTCTGGAAATCATGTCCAGTTTGTAATGAGAAATGAACGTGTGGGAAGAGGACCAGGTAGCTGCTGAACAAATATCATCTACCGGAACTCTAGACCAAAAAGCAGTCGAAGTAGCCACAGACCTAGTAGAATGTGCACGCACACCAACCGGAGCTGGCTTCCCAGATGAAGTGTATCCCTGTCTAATACACTGAGAGATCAAATTTGCCACTGTCACCTTAGAAATTGGTTTGCCCATGGCTGACTTAGCATAAGAAACAAACAACTAGTCTGACTTGCGAAAATCTTTAGTCCTATGCAAGTAAAAATGTAGTTGTCTGTGTACATCCAATTTGTGCAATGTGTATTCACCCTTGTTTTGGAAATTTGGGAAGAAAACAGGAAGATTAATAGACTGATTAATGTTAGAGTCTGTGGCTACCTTAGGCAGAAAGGAAGGATTAGTCCTGAGGGCCACTCTATCCTTGTGAAAAATAAGGTATGGATGCTTAATGCACAGAGCTTGTAATTCTGAGACTCGTTTGGCTGAAGTAATAGCGACCAAAAAGGCCGTTTTCCAAGATAAGAATTTCAGTGGCACTGAAGCCGCCGGTTCGAAAGGTGGTCTTGTTAATACCTGTAAGATTAAGGTAAGATCCCATGGAGGAACTGCTGGCTTAACAGGGGGCTTTAAGAGAAACAAGCCTTTTAAGAAGGTCTTGCATATTTTTGCTGACGCCAAGGAAGCTACGCCATCCCCCACGTGATAATGAGAGATGGCTGCTAGCTGGACCTTAACGGTGGACGCACTAGCTCCTTGCCTAAAAAGAAGGGACAGGAAGTCCAGGATAGTGTGAATAGGAACCGCAAAGGGATCCAATTCCTTCTCCTTTGCCCAGATGGAAAAGCGTTTCCATTTACTGTTGTAGAGCTTTCTGGTGGATGGTTTATGAGCTGCCACCAGAATAGCCTTAACAGGGGACGAGATACCGGGAGTCCTAGCCATTAATGGAACTGGATCAACCAAGCCGTAAGCCGGAGATTGACCAGGTTCGGAGTGTGGCATCTCGTCGGATGCGAGATTAGGTCTGGTCTGGGGTCCAGAATCCATGGGGGAGCCGCACTGTGAGACTGCAGAAAGGGGAACCAGATTTGTCGAGGCCAGAATGGGGCTATGAGAATTACTCTGCTCCCCAACCGACAGGCTTTCTGGATGAATTTCATCATCAGAGGAAGAGGAGGATCATAAAGGAGACGGTGGCCAAGCATGAACCAGAGCGTCCCTGGGGGTTCCCTCTGGGGAGTATCGGCAATAATCGCTGCATTTTGTGTTTAGGGGAGAAGCGAAAAGGTTGCAGCGAGGTTGACCCCACTTGAGGAATATCTGCTTCGCGACAGAAGGATTCAGAGACCACTCGTAAGGGTTGAGGAATACCAGACTTAACTTGTCCGCTAATATGTTGGACCGTCCCGGAATGTGCGTTGCTATCAGAAAGCGGTTGGTGGAAATCGCCCATTCCCACACTCTCATGGCTTCTCGACACAGGGGGTAAGATCTGGTCCCTCCCTGTTTGTTTATATACCAGACAACGGACATGTTGTCCATCTGGATTGCAATAGTCCCCAGAGGAAGAAGGTGATGAAGAGCTTGCAACGCCAAAAGCACTGCCCTCATCTCCAGGACGTTGATATGCAAAGTCTCTAGAGGGTTCCATGTGCCTTGGACGGAATTGCCTGCATAATGCCCGCCCCACCCGAGGCAAGAAGCGTCTGTGGTCAACGTGGCTTTGACTGAGGGAATCACAAAGGGTCTCCCTTCTTTGAATTCCTGAGCCTGTAACCACCAAGGAAGGGAGTGTCTGCACGCCCTGCTCAGGGGAATCGGCATGTCTAAGGGATGGACCGATAGTGACCATTGGACCTGGAGAGTCCACTGTAACACTCGCATTCGCAGACGGGCATGAAGAGAAAGGCCAATCGCTGCTGACATAGACCCTAGCGCCCTCAGGACTAATTCTGCTGGAGGAGCGGGGCTACGAAGAATGTCTGAGATTTGGAGAGACAAACTGTTCAGCCTGACAGGTGTAAGAAACACTTTGGAGATCCGAGTATCCCACCTGGCCCCTATGAAATCTAGGGCTTGAGTGGGGCACAGGCAGGATTTCTTTAGATTCACTGAAATGCCCAAAGAACGGGCTAGAGAGGGGGCGTAATCTCTCGCCACAACCAGTAGATGCCTGTTGGGGGCGGTGAGGAGCCAGTCGTCTAGGTAAGGGAACACCTGAATGCCCTGGAGTCTCAGGTGGGCTGTTGCCATGACTTTGGTAAACACTCTGGGGGCTAAGGTTAGGCCAAATGGAAGAACCCTGAACTGATAATGACTGGCTCCTAGCCGGAAGCGGAGGAACCTCCTGGATCGTCTGTCCATTAGTATATGGTACTACGCATCTCTGAGGTCTAACGAGCACATCCAGTCGTTCTCCCGCAGAAGGGGGAGAATAGATTGGAGGGTGACCATCCGGAACTTTTCCTTGGGTATGAACAGGTTCAGAGACGAGAGGTCTAGGATGGGTCTGAGATCCCAGTTTTCTTTGGCACCAAGAAGAACCTGGAGTAATAACCCAATCCAGACTGATCTTGGGGGGATGGGCTGGATGGCTCTTTTTCTTAGCAACTCTGAAATTTCTAGAGCTGCGGACTCCATCTGATGGGGTGGAACATCGGGGAGACGTTTGGGTTTGGGGGGGGTGTGAACGGTATAGTGTAACCTCTGGATATAATCCGGAGCACCCATCGATCTTTTGTAATGGACTCCCAGTTTGACAGGTGCTCCGATAATCGCCCCCCCGACTGCCTCCAGAGAGGGACAGTCGGGCAAGCCCTCAGGGCTGTTGCACGGGTCTGTCCGAGAAAGGTTCTCTAGACCGAGTTACGCGTCCCCTCTGCCTCTGGGCCGGCGTCCACCTTGTCCTCCTCTGCCTCTAGAGGACGAGTTGTCCGCAGCAGGACGGGATTGCGGAGATTTACGGAACCACAGATTCTTTTGCCCCCTCTGATTCCTGGAGAAGGATCTTTGGGGACTAGAGAAGTGGACTCCGACGGCCGACAGCGTCTTCCCATCCTTTTCGCTTTGGACTAACGTGTCGCGAACTGTTGAGCCAAATAAGGCCGAACAGTCATAAGGGGCGTTCACGAAGGACGCCTTAAAGGGATCCGTGAAATTGCAAAGGCGGAGCCGGGAGTGACGTCGCAAGACCACTCCAGCTCCGCTAGCTCTAGCGGCTCCTTCCGTGGCATGGGAAAGGAGCCGCATAGATGTATTTGATATGGACTTTAGAGTGGTCATTCGAGTCTCAAAAACCTTTTTGTCTGGGACCGACATGGACTCCGGAGGGGCTGCAGCGTATTCCTTAATTAAGTCACGCTGTAGCTTAATGGTGTGTGCCATGTAGTTCAGCGACCTTATGGCAAAGGTCGCTGAAGCAAACATCCGCTTCCCAATACGGTCCAATGCCCGGGACTCCTTGTCCGGCGGATGGACCGAAGAACTTTCTTGGGCAAGTTCTTTCTTAGTGGCCGCCGCCACCAACATAGCATCAACGGTAGCCTTTGGACCAAGAAGGTCCATCAGAGGGAGGGCTGAGGACCTTGTCTGGGTGTCTAGGGATAGGCTCCATGGTGTCGGGCTCCTTCCAAGCTCTGATGGTAGTTAAATCCACCAAGGGGTCGGCTGGGGGGGGGGGGCACCCAGGAGGTAGATGGGCCTGCCTCAAAGGCCTCCAGAAAAACGGACTCGTCCAGGGAGGGCTTTTGGGCAGACCACCCCCCTCTTATATGCAACATTTCCATGATGTCTCCGAAGGAGACATCTTCAGGGGGTGACCTTGGGAGCCCTCCCTATCATCCAAATCCGTATCCGTGGTAATGGACTCGGGGGAGTCCAGGTGCCTCCTTTTGCACTTATGCTTCCGAGGCGCCTCTTCAAGGGACTGTCCGAAGAGGGCTCGTCCGCGGGGTGATGTTCCTCCATAGGAACCAACTGGAGGCTTTGGGCAGGCTGTCCAGATGGACGGATGGTCGAAGACAGACCCTGATACAGTGGGGGTACGGGTGGATCCGAAGGCCCGGTCGGAGACCTGGATGACCGACAGTACCCTCTCCACTACCTCAAAAGCAGAGGGAGATTCACTGTCTCCAGCCTGAGAAAGTAACCTCCTGAGAAAGTAACCTCCTCGGCTCCGAGGATAGGTTTGGGGTCGGAGCCGAAGCAATCGGACCCGAGGTAGTGGTGTGCTCCGACCCAATCGGCGCCGAAGACACAACCACCCCCTCGGATCCGATGCTCAACCCTCGCCCCCGAGAGCTCGGATACGACGAGCTTGAAGGTATAGTCGGCGAAGACACAATCGCTATCGGCGCCGATGTATCCCCGGATCCGAAAGGGCCTGGATCCGATAACTCTGAGACCCGAAAACGGGTCGGAGAAGGAGCGATCGGGGCAAAAATGGGGGCTGCACTCCCTCCCAAGGGGGGGGGGGGGAGGCAAGAGCATTCCCATCTGCATCTGGGTCTGTAAAAATCTTCGCATCATCCGATCCATATCTGCTTCGGAGATGCTTCTTGTAGACCGCAAAGAGGCAGTCGAGGCAGGCCGGGAGGGCCGCCTCGAAGACCTCGAGGGAGACCTATCCTCGTCCTCTGGCTCGAGAGAAAAGGAAGGTGAATGGAGCGGAGAGGATGAGGATCCGGAGACCCTCACTGGGTTCAGGACTAGCCGAGGGATGAGACTCGGCCCGCCTTTTAGAACTGTGACCCTCTCTGTCTTTGTGCTTCTTCTTCTCCCTGTGGGAAGAAGCACTAGACTCCACCGAGCTGGTACCCGATAAGGGAGGTTGAGTCCCGGGTACAGCTAAGGGAGTAGCCGGCGCAGAAGCTATAGGAGTAGCTTGAACCCGGCTGGGAGAGGAAGAAGCCGATTCCTGGGGGAGTTTTCCCGCCAGGATCAGCTTGTTCTTCCTGTCCCTGAGTGCCAGAGGGTTGAAGGCCGCACATATCTGGCAGGCCTCCGACAGATGAGCTGCCCCCAGGCACAAAACGCATCGAGTGTGGCCATCAGCTGGGGAAAGCTTGTGGCCACACTCAGTACATTTTGAAAATATGGCCTTAGCTTCAGCCATAAAAATCTCACACACACACACCCAAACACTAGGGGGGGGGAGGGGGAGAGATAAGGTTAAGCTAAGGAAGATTAGTTTTTTTTTTTTTTTTTTTTAAAGGGTTTCTTTTAAAACACACACACACAATTTTACAAGAAAAAGCCTATAAAAAAGAACAATCTCACCAGGCCAGGAGCTCTTCACTTTGAAGCAACTGTCTTTAGCCGTGGCAAAAAATGATCTGAGGTAATGTGGTTGGTAGCAAGGGATTATGGGTAGGGGGAGGAGCTAGGAGCTCGGATCTTGGAGCTTGGAAAGCTGCCGGTTCGGATCAGAGGTCGGATCAGACTACCCACAGGTTGCAGATCAAATGAAGTAACCTTCAGATCAGTAGTTGCAAGCAAATACACCATAAATGAATACCCCAATGAGGTTGTATGAGGAGGTGTTAGCCATAAGGCCTGTCCCAAGAGGGGAAGGAGGGCGGGAAACCTGGACTGCAGCTGTATTAGCACTCGAACATCTACATTTATGGTAGGTACATAACTGTACTATGTTCATCGTGCAGCTGCAGTCATAATAGATGGGTAGAATCCCAAAGCTAATAAAGGGGTGGTAGGCACCAAGTCGAACTAGGTGGAGCCAGGATGCCCTGCAAGACTGCAGTGGCAAAGCCCGCTCTAGTTTTGGAGTATAATGGTAGGTGATAGTGCTTGGAGAAAGTATGTACAGAACTCCAAGTGGCTGCTTCCAAAATATCTTTGGTAGGAACCCCCCTGAGGAAAGCAGCAGAGGTAGCTGTGGCCCTTGTGGAGTGAGATCTGATGCCTGTAGGTACAGTTTTACCATGAAAAGAGTAACAAAAATGTATGCAGTGGGCTATCCATTTTGAGATTGTTTGGAAATAGGCTTCCCTTGAGCACCTGTAGCATAGGACACAGAGTTGCTCTGATTTTCTGAAAGGCTTTGTTCTGTCCAAATAATAACGGAGCTGTCTGTGAATGTCCAAGGAATGTAGAGGCCTCTCCCCTTTGTTTTGTGGATTAGGGTAGAATGTAGGTAAGTGGATAGCCTGATTCAAGGCTACCCTGGATACTACCTTTGGCATAAATGAAGGATTGGTTCGTAAGGAAACTCTGTCCTGATGGAAAATGATGAAAGGCTGCACAGCCATGAGGGCTTGTAGTTCCGAAACCCTGCGTGCTGAGGTGATAGCTAGAAGGAAGGCTGTTTTCCATGACAAATATTGGAAATCTGTTGAAGCAGCTGGCTCAAAAGGAGGTAGGGTTAGTTTTTCTAGAATGAAATTGAGGTTCCAAGTTGGTACTGGTCGCTTCCTTGGGGGTTTTATATTCTTAGCCTCTCTGAGGAACTGTCTTAAGAGAGGGTGAGAGAATAAAGGAGGATCAGTGTGTACTCTGCAGAAATGGCTGAGGCATGGATTTTGATGGAGGAGAATGAAAGTCCACTGCTTAGAAGCTCGGCTAGGTACTGTAGTATTTGAGGTAAATTCAGTATTCCAGGATTCTGACCCTTTTTCTGATTCCAGATACAAAACCGTTTCCATTTTGCGGAGTAGGCTTTTCTAGTAGAAGGCCTTCTGGCCTCCAAAATGACATCCTACACCTCCTTGGAGAGTAGGGTCTGCTGTGAATTTAAGGAATTCTCCATGCGGCTAGATTGAGTGTTTTCAGCTGACTGTGAAGAGTTTTGAAGTTGTGCTGAGTCAGTAGAAGAGGCATTAGAGGCAGGATCCATGGTGGGGAATGCGTCAGACTCCTCAGGAGTGGGTACCAGTGTTGTCTTGGCCAGTCTGGAGCAATGAGAATCATCTTTGGTCTATCTGCTCTGGCTTTTAATAGAACTTTGGCCAGCAGTGGAAGAGGTGGAAAGGCATAAACCGTCATTGTTGTCCAACTGAAAGAGAGAGCGTCCACTTTCCAGGCCTGTGGATGAAAGCTCCTTGAGCAGAATTTTGTCAATTGGTAATTTCTGTGGGTGGCAAAGAGATCTATGTCTAGCCTTCCCCATGCTTGAATTATCATTGTAAAAACTTGAGGATGCAACTTTCATTCGTGTTGATCTGTCATATTTCTGCTCAGGTTGTCTGCCAGTGTGTTTTCCTTTCCTGGCAGGAATTGTGCTTGAAGTTGGATTTGCAATTCCAGAGCCGTGTTCCAAAGGGTCATGGCTAGTCTGCACAGGGGATATGAATGAGCTCCTCCAGGTTTGTTTATGTATCACATCACTGTGGTGTTGTCTGATCTTATCAACAGCTGCCCTGGATGCAGTAGGTCTTTGAAAGCCATAATAGCATTTATTACTGCTAGCATTTCCTTTTGATTGATGTGTAGGTGCTTTTCTTTGTGACCATTTGCCCTGAATGCACCGATCTGTCATGTGTGCCCCCCAGGCGTAGTCAGAGGCGTCTGTTGTGATGACTTGATTTGCTTGAGGCTTGCAGAATGGGAGACCTATGTTTCTTTGGCATGCTTGAGCCCACCACAGAAGTTCCTTTTGAAGACATGGAATCAGTGGTATGGCTGTTTCCAAACTGAGGCTGTGTTGAGACCATACGTTTTTTAGGTACCATTGAAGTTTCCTCATATGCAGCTTTGCACATGGGATTAGCAGGATGAAAGATGCCATGAATCCCAGAGCCTGCAGGATTTTCCTTGCAGTCAGCCTGTTGAAGGTTGCCAGTTTTCTGAAGTATTGAGTTAATTGCCCTTGTTTCTCTGGCGTGAGGTAGGCCATCTGGGTGTTTGTATCCAAGCTGGCACCTAGGAAAATTATTGTTTGAGAGGGTATTAGTCTTGACTTCTTTTTGTTGACTGTGTATCCCAGAGATTTCAACAACATTATTACAAATGCCAGGTGTTTCAGAAGAGTGTGTTTGCTGTCTGTTTGGATCAGGCAGTCGTCCAGATATGGGTATATTTGTATCCCTTGAAGTCTGCAGAAGGCAATTAATGATGCCAGGCATTTCGTGAACACTCTGGGCGCAGTAGATAAGCCAAAGGGCAATGCAGAGAATTAATAATTGGATGAACCTGCAAGAAATCTGAGGCATCTTCTGCAATCTTGTCTGATTGGGACATGCAGGTATGCCTCCTTGAGGTCCAATGTCACCAGCCAAGACTCCTTGCCCAGCATGGGAAGAAGCTGCTGTAATGTGAGCATCTTGAACTTTGGTACGAGTAAATATGTGTTTAGGATGGATAGGTCCAAAATAGGTCTCCAATCTTTGCCCTTCCTTGGTACCAGGAATAGTCTGGAATAAAAACCTTGACCCTGTTCTTGTGCAGGTACCTCTTGAATAGCTTTCATGTCCATGAGATCTGAAATTTGTTTTTGTGCCTCTGCCCTTTGATTGTGTGGCAGGTTTGGCATGCCTCTCATTTTTGGAAGGGTGTGAAAGTGGAATCTGTAGCCTCTGTCTATAATGTCCAGGATCCATTTGTCTTTTGTGACAATATGCCAATTTTCGAAAATAATGCCAGTTTTCCGCCTAAAGGTGCTGCCATTTGAGCCTTGCTTGGCATGCAAAGGGGAAAGTCATCGAGTCTGCCTTCTGAATGGCTGTGAACTATCCTCACCCCCTCTTGGTGTAGATGTTTGCCATTGTCTGCCTCTAAATGATCCTTGAGATTGCACTCTACCTCTCGGGTGCCTGTATCTACCTCTGAAGTCTGTCTGTGGCTGGAAAGGACCAATTTTTTGAAGGCCAATTTCTACTGAAACGTGGCGGTTGTACCTGTAGGAAATCTTTCACTGTTTGCATTGATTTTGCCTTTTCCTCCATTTTCTTTAATACCTCCTCACCTTTAACACCAAACAATACATCTTTTTGAAGAGGTGCATCTAGTAATTTAGCTTTGACGTTATCTGGTAAGGTTTGCTCTTTGAGCCAAGCATGTCTACGTATGACTGATCCTGTAACAGCAGCTCTACAAGAGGCTTCTAAAGCATCAAAACCACATTGCAAGGTATGTTTACCAACTTGCTCTGCACTGTGCAACAAATCCTGCAACTCCTTCAAGTCTGGTTGTTCAGGTTGTGACATTTTGCTTTTCAACTCAGATAACAAAAACTGTTGATACTTTAACATATGGAACTGACAGTTTAATGCCCTCATGGTTAAAGTGGCCGAGGTGTATACCTTTTCCCCCACCTTTCTAAAGCTCTGGAATCTCTCTCTGAAGGTAATGGATTTTTGGCAGTGGAGGCCTTAATTCCCTTGGGACCCTGTGAAATAGTTTCTGGGTCAGCCGCATGGCTTTTGTATAAGAATTGGTGTGAATCAGGCACCCGGTAATACCTGTCAGGCTTGACAGGAGCTGGAGGCAAAGAATCTGGGTTAAGGCTGGCCTATGAATACACATCATCTAATATGTCTAAGACAGGAGGTATAGCCAGAGGCCTGTGCTGAGGGAGCAAGAGGAAATCCCTGAGCCTTTTCTTGGAGTCTGAGTACTCTTGGCCTTCCCAGAGGAAGTGTTCCCTCAAGGTATGCAAGGTTTCCCCAAAAGAGTAATCCTCAGGGGGAGAGACAGAGGGAATTGACTCCTCTGCATCAGAATCTTCAAAAGGGGAGTAAGAATGTTCCTGGTCCTCAGAATGCTCTGAAGTAATGGAGGCCTGGTCAGAGGAAAGGTATTCTTCCTCCACTCTGGGCCTTTTGTCCGGGGGGGGTTGAGAACCCCTGATAAGAGTAATCAAATCCTCAGCCATTTTGAGCATCTGCTTTTTAGGCATGGGGCCTTGAGAGGGGCCCTGTGGAGCTTGTCTTTTAGAATGCATGGCTGCTTTAGATTTAGTGTAAGCCTTAATGGAAAAAGAAGAAGAAGGCCTGAAGACACCTTGAGAGGTGGCAGGCCTGTCTGAACTCCCCGCCAAGAGTGACTTCGGTATCTGTAGTCGGGGTGTGGGCCGAAGAGCCTGCGACCTCGGGCACAGAAGACACCGCTAATGAAGTGTCATCAGTAGTCAGGGGCTGCGTAGGCGCCTCGCTGAGAACCGGAGCACATGTAGTCAGCTTTAGCGTGGTGTCGGTAGAAGTCGCAGACCTCGTAGGTCGGTCCTTATCTTTACGTCGTTTACTCAAAATTGGAGTCGGAGTATCCGACGACATGTTGTAGTTAAACTTTTTGCCAAAATAGTGTTGGGCGAACTCCGCCCGATGCTTAATAGTGCGTCTGTTGAATGTAGCACAAAAACGACAGGCAGAGACGTCATGGTCTGGGCCTAAGCAAGGAATACAGAGGGAATGGAAATCCTTTTGCGGTATTTGCTTCCCCACATGAAATGCAATTATTAACTTTGTCTGACATCGGTCTGAGGCAAGAAAAGTTTCCCCAACGGGGTACTTAGCTTTCTAGAAGTCTTCGCTTGAAAAATATTCGTAATTTCAGGAGCTGGCCGACCGGCACTTGCGAACTGCTTCTGCTTCGGGCACCGCGCGGCAAGAAAGACTGATGAAAATGGCATCGGATGGTTCCTTTATACCCCTATCGCACTGACGTCAGGGAAGAAGCGACGACAACCGACGCCGGACCTAGACTTTGGAATTCGGCCAACCGAGGACCCGCCTGACGGCAGGAGAACCCATCTGCTATGACTGCAGCTGTATGCACGATGAACATCCCCTGATGAGAGATATCAAATCCTAAGCCATTTTAAGCATCTGTTTTTTAAGCATGGGGCCTTGAGAGGAGGTCTGAGGAGGGTCCTTAATTTCATTGGAGCTTTAGATTTAGTGAAGGATTTAATGGAAAAAGTAGTAGGCCTGGAAACGCCTTCAGAAATGGCAGGCCTCGCTAAATTTTCGGTTTCCCCGCCAAGAGTGGCGTTGGTATCTGCAGTGGGAATGGAGACAGAGGATCCTGCGACCTCTGGTACTGAAGTCACCAGTAAAATAGTTTCATCGGTAGTCAGGGGCTGCGTAGGTGCCTCGCTGAGAACCGGTAGTCGGCCTAAGCGTGGTATCAGTACTCGGTGCAGGCCTCGGATGGCGGTCCTTATCCTTGCGTCTTTTGCCTAAAACTGGCGTCGGAGTATCAGACGACATGATATAATTATATTTTTTGCCAAAATAATGAAGGGTGAACTCCGCCCGGCGCTTAATAGTGCGCTTATTAAACCTAGCACAAAAATGACAGGCCGAGACGTCGTGGTCTGGCCCTAAGCAAGGTATACAGTAAGAGTGAAAATCCTTATGCGGTATTTGCTTCCCACAAGTAATGCAATTATTAACTTTGTCTGACATCGGTCTGAGGCAAGAAAAGTTTCCCCAATGGGGTACTTAGCTTTAAAGAAGACTTCGGCTGAAATACTGTTCGTAAATCTCAGGAGCTGGCCCACCGGCACTTGCGAACTGCTTCTGCTTCGGGCACCGTGCGGCAAGAAAGACTGAAGAAAATAGTGTCGTCTGCCTCTTTTATACCCCTGCCGCACTGACGTCAGGGAAGAAGCAACGACAACCGACGCCGGACCTAGACTTTGGAATTCGGCCGACTGAGGACCCACCTGACAGCAGGATAACCCAAGTGTGATGACTGCAGCTGTATGCACGATGAACATCCAAGACTGCAACAGTGAATACACTCGAACATCTACATTTATGGTAAGTGTACACAAAGTAAAGTTGTGTACACTTTGCATAAATGTAGATGTTAGAGTGTACTCACTGTTGCAGTCATCACACTTGGGTTATCTGCCTGCAGGTAGCCCTCAGTTGGCCCAAATACCACAGACTTAGTATTTCTGTATTGGTTGCTGTCGGTTCAGGACTGACGTCAGGTCGTCAGGGGTATAAAAACAGGCAGCCAATGCCATTACATCAGTTTTTCTTGCCCCAAACAGGGAGCTAACTTATGGTGGGAAAAACACCACCAGTAAGAAGTAAATACCAATAGCCCTGTAAGGGGTGAGTAATAGATGGAGAGGAGAGGAGAGAGAGAAACGGGGGTCTGGAGGGTCGGAAACCAGGACTGCAACAGTGAATACACTCAAACATCTACATTTACGGCAAGTGTACATAACTGTACTATGTTCGTGTTTCACTGTTGCAGTCATCACACCTGGGTTGATTCCCAAAGCTGAAGAAAGGGTGGAGGCAGTCAAGAAGAGTTGAGGCTGGCTAGTATGCCCTGCAGGACTACCATTGCAAATCTCGCCCTGGATTTGGAAAAGATAGGCAGGTGGTAATGCTTGGTGTAGGTGTGTACAGAACTCCAAGTAGCAGCTTCCAGAATGCCCCTAGTAGGGACTCTCCTGAGGAATGCTATAGAGGTAGAAGTTGCCCTAGTGGAATGTGTTCTGACCCCCAGATTTCCCATGGTGTTTGTAGCAGAAATGGATACAGTGTGCTATCCATTTGGAAATGGTTTGTATAGCAATGGCTTTGCCCTCTGCCCCTGGTGCAAAACTGACTAGTAACTGGTCAGATTTCCTGAAGGCCTTAGTCCTATCAAGGTAGGATTTGAGCTGTCTGTGCAAGTCCAAGGAGTGCAGGATCCTTTCCCTTTGAGGATTAGGGAAGAAGGTAGGTAAATGGATAGATTGGTTGACAGCCACACTGGTCACCACTTTAGGCATAAAGGAATGGTTAATCCTGAGGGAGACCCTGTCTGCATGAAAAGTAATGAAGGGTTCCACAGCCATAAGTGCTTGTAGCTCAGACACTCTTTTAGCTGAAGTGATGGCCAGAAGCAAGGCTGTTTTCCAAGAGAAGAATTTTAACTCTGGTATGCTGCAAGCTCAAAGGAGGGTAGCGTGAGCTTTTCCAGTACAAAGTTAAGGTCCCAAGCAGGGGTGGGTGCACTCCTTGGTGGCCTTACGTTGTTTGATGAGAGGGTGAGAGAAGAGAGGTGGCTCAGCGTTGTAGTGAGCCAAGATGGTGGAGGCATGGATCTTAATGGAGGAGAAGGATAGGCCTCTGTGGAGTAGATCTGTTAGGTAATCCAGGACTAGTGGTAAAGAGGGCAGTGCTGTGTCCTCTCCTTTAGACTGAATCCAGGAACAATACCTTTTCCACTTATCAGCATAGGATTTCCTTGTACTGGGTCTTCTGGCTTCAAGAATGACGTCCAGCACCTGCTTGCTTAGGCTGGTCACTGGGGGAGAATTCAAGGAATAAGCCAGGCTGCAAGATTCAGGGTTTGTAGTTGCGGATGCAAGATCTGTCCCTCCTGCTGATTGAGGAGGGTTGGGATCTGGGGTAGGTGCCAGGGTGGCACCCGTGACAGGCTGCGCAGTAGTGGGTACCAGTGCTGGAGTGGCCGGGCCGGGGCAATCAGGATTGCCCTTGGTCTGTCCTGTCTTATCTTGAGTAATATTCTTGTCAGAAGAGGCAGAGGGGGAAATGCACAGACTGAGTGGTTTACCCACTGGAAGGCTAGGGCATCCACTTTCCAGGCCCTGCTGTGAGGTGTTCTGGTGCAGAATTTGCCGAGCTGGTGATTGTAGGGGGAGGCAAAAAGGTCCATCTCTGGGGTCCCTCATTTCTGGGTTAGAAGGCTGAAGGTGTTGCTGTCTAACTGCCACTCGTGTGGGTCTAGGAGATTTCTGCTCAAGTCGTCTGACAGGGAGTTTTGTTTGCCTGGCAGGAATTGAGCTTGCAGATTAATATGCATGTCCAAGGCTGTGTTCCACAGGGCCATGGCTAGCATGCAGAATGGGTAAGAGTGGGTTTCCCCCCTGCTTGTTGATGTACCACATGACTGTGGTGTTGCCTGTTTTTATTAGCAGGGGTCCTAGTGAGAGTAGGGATCTAAAAAGGTGTCAGACTGTGCTGAACAGCTAACATATCTTTTTGTTTGATGTGCAGATGAATTTGTCTTGGGCTCCAGTGGCCCTGAATGCACTTGTTGTCCAGATGTGCCCCCCAGGCATAGTCTAATGCATCTGTGGTTAGGGTCTGGGCAGCATGGGGTTGTGTAAAGGGAAGTCCCTTGTTGTGGTTGCATGCTACTGCCCACCAAAGAAACTCTGTCCTTAGACAAGGTATGATAGGTATTACGGTTTCCAGATCCTGAGAATGTTGGCACCAAAGTACCACTGAAGTTTCCTCATATGCAGTCTGGTATATGGAATTAGTAGAATGCAAGAGGCCATGAACACTAGGGCTTGCAGGATTTTCCTTGCGGATAGTTGGGTTCTGGTGGCCACTTGAGTGAAGTAGCCTGTCAGATAGGCTTGTTTTTCTGTAGTAAGGAATGCCATCTGGGATACTGTGTCCAAGCTTGCTCCCAGGAATACAATCTTTTGACTGAAGACTAGTTTTGATTTTGTTTCGTTGATAGTGTACCCCAGGGATTGTTTCGTTGATAGTGTACCCCAGGGAGGTTAGAAGGTTCTTTACAAATGTCAGGTGCTGCAAAAGCTTTTCCTGTCTGCCTGAATCAGGCAATCGTCCAAGTACGGCCTGTGAATCTATCGAAGCGAGCATCAGGGGCTGCGAAAGTGCCCGAGTACCGGCGAACTGGCGACTAGCTTAAAGGAAGCATCATTGGTAGTTTTGGACCTGTGCGGTCTGTATCTGTCTTTATCCTTACGTTTTTTCAGAACATCGGTAGTCAGATGGCTTACCGAAGCCATTTCGGAATACGGAGATAGACAGTGAAAGTATTTAGCGACAATAAGGGCCTAACGATGAATAGTTCAGGCGTTGAACAAAGCACAAAACCGGCAGCGAGGTATGTTGTCGTCTGCGCCTAAACAGGTGACAGTAAGAATGGAAATCTTGGTGTGGTATTTGCTTTCCACAGGCGAGACAATTAACTTTTTCTGACATTGGTTAGAGCAAGAAAAAAGGATCCCCAATGGGGTACTTAGCTTTAGAAGACTTCAGGATGATTCAATTCGGAAACAAAAACTCAGGTAGTGGCCGACCGGCACTTGTGCAAACTGCTTCTGGCTCCTCAGCAAGAAAGATTGATGTAATGGCGTCGGCTGCCTGTTTTTATACCCCTGATGACCTGACTTCAGTCCTGAAGCGACAGCAACAAAAACAGAAATACTAAGTCACTGGTACTCAGGCAGACTGAGGGCTACCTGCAGGAAGATAACCAAAGTGTGATGACTGCAACAGTGAAACACAATGAACATCTGTACTATGTTTTTTTGTGTTTCACTGTTGCACTCATCCCCAGTGGGAGGATTCCCAAAGCTGAGGTAAAGGGTGGAAGGATAGATAGAGTCCCAGGTGTGGGTCAGGGGGCCCTGCAGGACTGCAGAGGAAAATCCTGCCCTAGACTTAGAAAAGAAAGGTAGGTGGTAATGCTTTGTAAAGGTGTGGCACAGGTCCAGATGGCCGCTTCCAATATGTCCCTGGTAGGTAACTCCTCTGAGGAAGGTTGTGGAAGTGGAGGTTGCCCTAGTGGAGGATCGACTTAGGGATGGGTTTCCCATGAAGTCTGTAGCAAAAATGAATACAGTGTGAAATCCATTTGGAAATGGTTTGTTTGGAGATGGGCTTCCCCTCTGCCCCTGTGGCGAAACTCAACAGAAGCTGGTCAGTTTTTCTGAATGGCTTAGTGCGGTCCAGAGAGTATCTGAGTTGTCTGTGCGTGTCTAGTGAGTGCAGAATTCTTTCCCCCTTGTTTTGAGGGTTGGGCAATATGGTGGGAAGGTGTATGGCCTGGTTAAGTGTCACATCAGATACCACCTTGGGCATAAAGGAGGAATTAGTCCTCAGGGAGATGCTGTCTGCATGGAAAATTATTAAAGGCTCAACAGCCATGAGAGCTTGAAGTTCTGAGACCCTTCTGGCTGAGGTGATGGCTTTCTTTTTCTTAGGAGCTTCCATATGATGGAAGGTGGATGGGGCAGACATCAGCCTGTGCTCTATGTCGTCTGTATGCACATCCTCCCGCATGGTGACTTGGGGGATGCCACATGGGTCTTCAGTAATAATAAGCTGTGGTTCCCCCTTTTTTGCCCATATTGGATGCCTACGATTCTCTCACAGATGTGCTGGCAGAGTCTTTCAGGGCATCCACCATGGTACATGTCGAAGGGACATCTACCTTTTTTGGGACGTGCTCCGCATGTATATCAGCCTCGGGAGGGACGCCTAGAAGACAGAGATCAGCAGGGATATCAAGGAGAGGTCTCTTGGCCTTTTTTGATTGTGGCTCATCTGAAGGGCATGACGTAATCTCCATTTCAAGTGCTAAATGCTTAAGGCGTTGATTCTCTAGATATAGCTTAAGGATAGCAAGAAGGCTCTTAAGGATTTTGGGGACAAAGGAATTACAGATGGCACAGGTGGTATGGACATGGTCTGGGCCTAGGCAGAACAAACACAAGTCGTGGGAGTCCTTATGTGGAATCTGCCTTCCACACTGACACTTGCCCTTCCTAGCTGACATGAAATCAACAAAAATACAAACAGCAGCCAAAATTTAATGAAAGAAAACCCCAACAGGGTACTTATCTGAACCACGGTTCACAACTTATCTGGCGAGCGACTGTCCAGAGCAGGCGATCGGAGAGGCAGCAGAAAAGTTCTGAGGTTGATGCATGCTGACATCCATTGTGTACCAGATGCCTCTTTATGACTGATGTACATTGGATGATGTGTAGCGTTGCACTTACCTTACAGTATCATTAAGACTTTGGTATACTGGCTAAATATACAAGTCAGCCGGAGGCAAACTCCCTCATGCAATGAATACTGCAGCATATGAATAGAAGGACATTGTGTATTACCTGATATACAAATCCCTCAGCTAGGCACTGGTAGTTATAAACTATTATACTCTATATATTATATGTGTTGCTGATGCCAGGGATGCATCTCTCACAGGCCTTTCTTCTGCCAAATAGGAAATGGGTGTGAGGAGGATTCAATGACTCAAAAGATGGCAATCCCATAATTGGGACAGAATTTTATTAATTACATTTAGCAACTAGGAAGATCCACCTTGAAAATGCTATTTTTAGTGGATCCCAGGGAGAAAAGGCTCTAGAACAGAACAAAAGTACAATTGGTTACAGAGCCAGTAACCAGATACACATGAACGGCAATAATAGAAGACAAAATAATACAGTTATGAAATGCATTTAATTAAGAATGAATACTTGTTAATAGCAGAAAAAAAACAGGCTGACCAAAATCATAATACATACTAAGTAATCTAATGGAGGTCAAATTGATGGAACAAAAATTTAGGCGATGACTTACTTTGATTAATTCATGCCTTTCATATCCTTCACCTTCTCACAAAGTTACATCAGCCTGAGATCATGAAAGAGATTCCCAAACCAATCCCTGAAATAAGCTTTGTCAAAGGCACATGTTGTAAGGAGGATGATAACCCCGCACCTTTAAGCTGCCAGACTTCATACTAACATTTATGGCAGTACTTTACCTATGCTCTTCTTTTACGCAGTACAGCAAGTGTCACGTGACTCTTGGCATATCCTATGTGGAGGCATGAGCTCGCGGTGATTTATACATTTTTATGTACTGAATTTGGAAAATTTTTCACAAAGAGCAAAAGGACCAGGATCCAAACTGTGCAAGTACCAAAAGAAAATGGAGGTCAAACAAATGGGTAGATGGGATAGGTACACTCCTCAAGCTTACCATAGGATGCCCTAGTGTGTGCACAGGCATTAGATGCATGCACCACTGAGTGTGGGAATGCAAGATTTAATCACATCTGAGCTGGCAACTGCAGGAGACGAAACTCCCAATGGTTTACTCATCTGAATGGACTCTAGATATTCAATTTATTTTTGTATGATTTCCAATGTAACCAGAAAACTGAGAGAAACAGAACCAGAGTAAAAGGAGTGTTGCATTCAGGAGGTTCACTTCTCATCTCTGTGACATGGCATTTGTGATGTCTTGTACAAAAATCTGAAAGCTACATTTTGCAGCTAAATTATGCCTATACAGATAAGGATAAATGAAATACCTCCAAGTGACTAGTCTGATCTGACAGCAGACTCTGACCTGGAAGTTGAATGCCTGCCAAATTATTTTCTCATGAAACAGTAAGGGTGTTACAAGACACAGGATAATGACATCTAGCCTTAGGAAACCACCAACAGGTGGCAGAAGCCATCTTCTACAAGTAGAATCCCTGAACTGACCTGATAGCAAGAAACATCAATTTAAGTGCCTACAAAGGTGATGCTAAATGTGTAACTGCTGGCAAGACTGAAGCCAGTGAAAAGAATCTTGGCACTTTAGATAACAACTTCTGCACTCATTTGTGAGAGCCATTTGTAATTTAGGATCATCCTCAAAAAATTTTAAACACCATTATTGAATTAACACATTACACAGGAAAATTTACATTTATATAAAAGTAATCAAACTGTATTAACAAGTTTTATTAACAAGTTCACATTTACAAACATACTTCACATATACTGCTATATGCCATATAACCTATGCAACATTACATAAATTATTCAGTTCCTGCTACCATAATTATAATCAAGGTCTTACTGTGTCTAGGCAATTCCGATTCTGTATCGCAGCTCAAAAAAAATAATTTCCCTTGTTACACCAATCTGCACACCCAACATCTCTGACAGAGCACTGTGCAGGGATTCTTTAAAGTCCGTCAACTCACTGCACTCCCAGAAAATATGTTCCAAATTACCTCTTTTCTCCCTATGACACCACCAACATTTGAAGTCTACCTGAGGAAAAATTCTCTGGAGTCTACTTGGGGTATTAAAATATCTATTGTAAACATTTCCAAGCAAAAATCCTAAATCTTCTAGATTTTGCTGCATATTTGGGAGACTTGTATATACCCCCATTTTTTTCTTTGTGAATTGCTTATCCAATCTATCTTCCCAATCCTTTCTAACTCCCTCTGATGGACTCTCATAGTTAACATGCAATACTTTATATGCCCTACTAATTATTCCTTTCTAATGGCAACTTCTGTTCTAGATTCTACTAAAAACTCTACCAGTGCTGGTCTTTCTTTTAGGGATCCCCCTATTTTTTTCACTTTGCCTATACTCTGACATCAATCCTTGACAGGGAAGGCAATCTCTAACCTGCAGTCCAAATAAATTTGTGGTGTCTTCCCATTCTATTATGTTTCCCTTTCTAATTATTTGCTCCCAATACCTTGGTTCCTTTGCCAGTTTTCTCCAATAAATTTCATCCCCCTCTTGTCTACTGTCTGTATCCCTAATTGCAGTCATCCCTATCAGCAGAATCTCCATTCCTATGACGGCGTAGTTTTTAGAATAATTTCTGCTACTTCATGAATATAATATTCTGTATGATTATTGTTATTCTCTTTAAAAGGTCTGCATCCAAAATCTCAGACTCACCTTGTTTCTAGAGTTTCCCCGTTTCATCATCATCCCTTTCCACTTTGAATTATAGTTTTCTGCCTGTGCTATGTAAAGGAAGAATCAGCTTATCTCATTTGACTCTTGCCATCTTCCCCTCAGAGACAAAAGTAATTCAGCTCTTTATTAAGTGCTATCCATGACTTCCCCCGGATGATAAAAATATACCTGATCTGTGTATAAGACTAAAGGGACTAAAACATTTTAACTGCTTGTATCTTGCTATCTATATTCATATAACAGAGCTTCCATTTTCTCAGCTTTTGTATCATCTTTTATTTGGTCTTTTCCCACATATCCTTAGCTGCCACACCAAAATAATTTTTAATCCATACTCCTAAATTCTTCAATTTATCATGTTCCCATAAACATGGATAATACTGAACCAATTCCTACGTGGGTACATAATTTACCGCTACTGCCTTTGTTTTAGCTTTGTTAATTTTGTATCCTGAAAAGATCTGAAACTGTCTCATGATGTTTCACAACACTGTAATGTTCCTTTCTGGTTTTGATAGGTATAAAATAATGTCATCTGCAGATGGAACCAGGTTTTCTCGACTACCATACCAATCATATCCTTGAATTTCTGCGTCCTTTATTTTCTTTGCCAATGGTTCTAAATATAATGCAAACAACAAAGGAGGAAGAGGACACCCTATTCCTGGCTCCTCTGCTCAAGCAGAAATTATTAGAAAGGATATCACCACTTTAATTTTCACTTCCGATCCCTCACATATCATCCTAATCAACCTTATAATTTTATCAGGAAATGCAAATGCTTCCATTGCCCTGCTCATAAAGTCCCAGCTTACTCTGTCAAATGATTTCTCTGCATCAAGACCCACCAACAACAGTGGCATTGCTTACATTCTGCTTCCCTCTGAATCATCAATGTTCTGTTAATGTTGTCAAATGTTTGTTTCCCCTCGACAAAACCACACTGATCTATATCTATCAATTTTGGCATCACTTTTGCCATTCTTTTAGCCATTACAGATATAAACATGTTATAATCATGGTTTAGAACTGAAACAGGCCTGTATGAAGCTGTGTCTGATGGATCTTTACCATCTTTAGGTATTAGTGCTACCACTGCTTTCTTCCAGGATGTTGGTACTTCTCCTCCTCGTAAAATACTGTTAAACAAAACCTTCCAGATCTTTATATCAGTTTAGTTTCCCTCCTAGCTTCCACACTTCCACAGGAATACCATCTGCTTCTGGGGACTTTTCTGTATACATTACCATTTTTATCTCACCTTCTCCTATCCTGTTACTAATTGAGCCTTGTCTACCTCTAACCTTGGCATATTTAATTCTTTTATAAAAACATTTCAATTTGCATCTTTTCTTGATTTCCATATTTCTTTACTCTATACAGTCTTTCATAGAATTTCAGAAATATTTCTAATATCTCTAAAGAATCTTTTGTTATCTTCCTTGTTATAGGCTCCTTAAGCTTGACAAGTGCCCCTCCTTGTTATAGGCTCTTTAAGCTTGATAAGAGCCCCTTCTACTTTCTGTGACTAAGTCACTGAGCTACAAGTTTTTGTGCGCTAGAGTTACCAAAAAGCAATTGCTTAATAGCAATCTTTCTAAAGTTGTGCATATTATCGAGGTAATCCCTTAGTTTCTGTTTAGCATTCTGCAGTTGCTCCTTTTCTTGTTCTGAGAGTCACCATATTTTGCAGTCCTAAATAATTCTTGTTACTTCTTAACCATATATCCCCCTTTCTTTTATTTCCACCCTATTTTTAAACTCTACTTTAATTTTATCCCACTCCCTAGCTGTATTTTCAGGAAAAGTTTCTATCTTCTCTAATATTTCCTGAATAATCTCCACTACCCAATTCCCTAAATTCCTCTCTTTTCAACAGACAGGTGGGAAAGCACCAGTGTCTCATTTATATTTCATTACCCTGTGTTTTTATTTTAGTTATTACTGGCACATGATCTGAAATAGTTATTGGGTGTGTATCAATACCTTCAATTAAATGCACGTGTTCCTGTGAAATGTAAGTTCTGTCTAGCCTAGTTTAGTTTTTGTATCTTGGGGAATAATATGTAAATTCACTCCAAATGCTTACTACTGAATTCACACCTTCCATGCCAAATATTTTCATACATTTCTTCAAAAATCTACCCTCTTTTGCTATACTTTCCCTTCTGGATCCCCAGACACATCTTCACTGCCGCAAATCAAATTCCAGTCCCCACCTATAAGTAATATTCCTTGCTGAAATCCAATTATTTCTCCTAGAATTTTCTTAAGCTCCATTACAGCAGTTTTAGGTGGAACATAAATACACGGCAGTGTAACCCTCCTCACTTACCAATAGCCACATAGTACTATCATACCTCTCAACTGTCCAGATTTTTTCCTGAAATTGTCAGTCTGTTTCTCATAAAATTTGTGATTTTCTGGCAAATCACTTGGATGATCTGAGGACTGAAGTCACTAAACAATGGTATAAATTTGTGCTTCAGACTTCATATTCTTCAGAAAATGCATGCTAAGACAAATCCTGTTATTCTAGCAACTTTCTAAGTTTATGAGAGCAATATTTAAAATCTGCCCCTATTTTTGCCTCTTCCCCAATTCTGCCAGGCTTTGTCCAGATTTTTGGCACTAAGAGGTTGAGAGGTACACCACAAATTTACCATTATTATCTTTTTTGTCCTTTTCTATTAATATTAGAGCTCCTCTTGCAATTAATGTAACTACTCGTCGTTTCCTCTGTCCGCTGAAAAACCATCCTGAAAACCTTTCTTTATCAAATTCACATGTTATCCTGTAGCACAGCTATTTCCACTCTACATTTTTGAATACAGTTCACTACTCTCTCTTTTTTATATTTATCTGTGAAACTATTATTGGCATTTAAAGAAATTACAGAAATCATCATTGTATTAAAAAGTTATTATTCCTACCTTTTATATGCAACACCTTTTTTGTTAAATGTCTAGTTCCAACTTTTGTGTTATATGCATACACCTGTTTGGCAGGTTGAACTTCTATACATTTATTTCTTGTCATACCTGTGCAGCCTATGTCACATCTTGCAAAAAGTACAGTTGTGTACACTTACCACAAATGTAGACGTTCAAGTGTATTCACTGTTGCAGTCATCACATTTGGGTTATCTGCCTGCAGGTAACCCTCAGTCGGCCTGAATACCAGAGTCTTGGGATTTCTGCGTTGGATGCTGTCGCTTCTTCCATAACGTCATGGGTATAAAACATGCAGCTGACGCCATTACATCAGTTTTTCTTGCCTCAGATGCCAGGAGCCCTCTAAATAGGAGAGCCCTCTAAATAGGAAGCAATTACATGGTGTGGAACACCCTCAGCAAAAAACAAATACCAATGATATAAGGTATGCAAAACAAAAAGGACAGGTAGAAGTAAAGAGAATTCAGGGGGCTGGAGGGAGGGTAACCAGGACTGCAACAGTGAATACACTCAAACATCTACATTTATGGTAAGTGGACACAACTGTACTATGTTCTTCGTGTTTCACTGTTGCAGTCATCACATTTGGAATTATTCCAAAAGCTGAGGATTGGTGGAGGCACTCAAAAAGCATTAGGGCTGGCAAGCAGGCCCTCAGACTGCTGTAGCAAATTCAACTCTGGATTTGGAAAAGATAGGTAAGTGGTAATGCTTGGTGAAGGTGTGTACAGAGCTCCAGGTTGCAGTTTCCAGGATGTCCCTGGCAGGGACTCCCCTGAGAAGTGCTGTAGTGGTTGACGTAGCCCTACTGGAATGTGTTCTGATCCCCTGCGGGGCAAGTTTCCCATGATGTTTGCAGCAGAAAAGGATGCAGTGTGCTATCTGTGTAGAAATGGTTTGCCCTCTGCCCCTGTAGCAAAACTGACTAGCAGCTGGTCAGATTTTCAGAAAGGTTTATTCCTGTCCAGATAGAACCTAAGCAGTCTGTGCACGTCCAGGGAGTGCAGGATCCTTTCTCCTGTATTCTGAGGATTAGGGAAAAAGGTTGACAAATGAATGGACTGGTTTAAAGCCACACCAGATACCACCTTTGGCATAAAGGATGGGTTAGTCCTGAGGGAACCCTATCCACATGGAAGATAACGAAGGGTTCCACGGCCATAAGGGCCTGCAAATCAGACACTCTTCTTGCTGAAGTGATGGCTAAAAGTAAAGCTGTTTTCCAACAGAGGAATTTTAACCCTGCTGAAGCAGCAAGTTCAAAAGGTGGAAGCGCGAGTTTTTCCAATACAAAGTTAAGGTCCCAGGCTGGAGTAGGAGCTCTCCTGGGGTGTCTTAAATTTCTGGCTCCTCTCAAGAACTGTTTGACCAGAGGATGAGAGAAGAAGGGGTGGCTCCGTATTATAATGAGCTGAGATGGCAGAGGCATGAATCTTAATAGAAGAGAAGGACAGACCTTTGTTCATAGGTAGGTATCTAGGCTATTGGCCCTGGGGCATATATAAGCCTAGCCAAACGGCACTCTGGTTTTTGCCACCCAAGAAAATTATTTTCATGTGCCCCTGTCAAGCAGAGCCATAGAGGTGATCCCCGGGGTGAATTTCCTATCTCCCATCCAATCATCAATACTTTTCTTGAAGAGTGCTAATGAGGAGCTTTGTTTGATATAGATAGGTAGTTTAGTATGGGAAGTCTCTAGGACAGGAATCTATCCCTCTAGCATGTTTGTGGAACATTTCTGTTTAGTAATCCAGTATATGAGGTAAGCTGGGCACATTTGTGTCCATTCCTTGAGACTGGCTCCAAAAACAGTATCTTTTCCACTTTTCTGAATAGGATTTTCTAGTAGTAGGCCTTTTTGCCTCAAGGAAGACATCCAGCACCTGTTTACTGAGGATTCAGGGGATAAACCAGGTTTGCTAGGGTCAGGGTTTGTAACTGAGGATGCAAAATCTGGCCCTCCTGCTGGGAGAGCAGGGAGGGGGGTCTGAGGCAGGTGCCAAGGTGGCAGTACTGTCAGAATGCACAAAGGTGGGTACCAGTGCTGGCGTGACCAGCCTGGTGCAATCAGAATTGTCCTTGGCTTGCCATGTTTGATCTTTAATAGAACCTTCGAGAGGAAGGGCAGAGGGGGAAAGGCATCAATTGAGAGGTTTTTCCCATGAAAAGGACAGAGCATCCACTTTCCATGCTTGGCTGTGGGGAGTTCTGGTGCAATATTTGCTCCATTGAAAGTTCTGAGGGGAAGCGAAGAGGTCCACCTCTGGTGTCCCCCACCTGTAGATCAGTAGCTTGAATGATTTGGGTTCCAGTTTCCACTCATGTGGGTCCATTAGATTTCTGCTTAAGTCGTCTGCCACTGAATTTAGTTTGCCTGGCAGGAACTGAGCTTGCAGGTGCACTTGGTTGCTCAAGGCTGTGTCCCACAGAGCCATGGCTAACCTGCAGAGTGGTTAGGAAAAGGGTTCCCTCCTGCTTGTCTATGTACCACATAACTGCGGTGTTGTCTGTCTTTATCAATAACTGCCCTGGAAGAATAAGGCATTTGAAGGCTGTCAGAGCATCCAACCGCTAACATTTCTTTTTGATTGATATGCAGGTGCATTTGCTTTGGGCTCCATTTGCCTTGAATACCTTGTTCTGCCATGTGAGCCCCTCCATGCATAGTCTGATGCGTCTCTTGTTAAGGTTTGGGCAGCAGGGGTAGAGTGAAAGGGAGTCCTTTGTTGTGGTAGCAGGCGTCTGCCCACCAAAGAAACTCTGCCCTTAGGCAAGGAATGATATGAATCATTGTTTCCAGGTCCTGAGAAAGTTGACACCAGAGACTTTTTAAGTACCATTAAAGTTTCCTTATATGCAGTCTTGCATATGGAATTAGTAGAATGCAAGAGGCCATGAACCCTAGGATTTGCAGTATTTTTCTTGCAGATAGCTGGGTTTTGGTGGCCAGTAGATTGAAGTAGTTTGTCAAATACATTTGTTTTTCTGAAGTGAGGAATGACATCTAGGAAGTTGTGTTCACGCTTGCTCCCAAGAATACAATCTGTTGGCTGGGTACCTGATGTGATTTCTTTTCATTGATGGTGTATCCCAGTTCATAGGTTGGTACTAGGTTATCTGCCCTAGAGCCTATACAAGCCTAGCCATAACAATTCCCTGGCTATTTCTTCCCACACTATTTACTTCCCTGGACCCCTGTCTAGCAGGGCGACTGACGTGATCCCCGGGGTGAATTTCCTTTCTCCCATCCAATCGTCAAGGTTCCTTTTGAAGAGGGCCAAAGAGGCACTCTGCTTGACATGTATGGGCAATCTATTCCAGAGTCTGGGGAGTCTCTGGGTCAGGAACCTATCCCTTCAGCATGTTTTGTTTATTGTGATGACAAGGTTTAGATCCCTGGAGCATGTGGCTCTGAGGGATTGAGATTTCTTTAAGTGTAGCATGTCTAGCAGCTCTGGGTTTGACATGGTCTTGTATGTTAGAGATCGCCTCTGAGTAGACGATATGCAATAGAGTATAGCTGGAGTTTTTTTAAGGCGGTCAGCATAGGGCATCTGCTTTAGGGCTGTGATTCTTTTAGTGAGGTATTTCTGCGGCCTTTCCAGTGGTTGCAGATGTCTTGAGAGGTACATACCAAACGGGGCGTTGTATTCTACAATGGGTCTAATGAGGGAGGAGTACAGTGGGACAATTACCTTCTTTTTTCTGGATGAAAAGCCCTTAGTGATGAGGTGTGACACATAGAAGGATGTCCTGACTGTTGTGGCGATGTGGTTATCGAAGGTGAGACCACTGTCCACCTGTGTCCCTAAGTCTCTTATCACACTTTCAGTGTTTAGTGTACTGCCACCTATATGGTAATTCACGGGTACATGTTTTTTCCCAAAGGGGATAACTATACATTTCTTGGCATTGAGTTTGAGCCCATGGCTCTGGCACCAAGCATCTGTTTCTGTAAGGCCCTTTTGTAGAGTATCCACATCATTTGAGGATTCAATAATGGCTCTCAGTTTGCAGTCATCTGCAAACTTTGTTAGCCAGAGTCCCTTAGTGTTGGCCTGTACTTCAGAGAAGTAGATGCCAAAAAAGAGCGGTCCCAGGACTGAACCCGGAGGTACTCCATTTGTCTGGAGCTGGATTTGAAGTCGGCTTTTTTTACAGTGTGGGTTCTACCAGTAATACAGTTAGCAACCCATTGGGTGATGTAGGGATTAAAGCCCAGCTTAGCAAGTTTAACTATGATTCCAGAGTGGGGGATGGTGTCAAAGGCCTTGGCAAGGTCTAGATAGGCTGTGTGAACCACCTTACCGTTGTCCATGGCTCTGGAGACTGATTCGAAGAAGTCAATCCGGTTCAGGAGATAAGATCGATCCTTCATGAACCCAAACTGGGTGTGTTTGAAGGTTGCCAATGTCTTTGTTTATAAGTTCCATGATAATATGCTCCATGGCCTTGCTGATAAGGCTAGTCAGACTGATGGGACGGTAGTTTCCGGGATCCAAGGTGGATCCCCCCTTGTGGACTGGGATAACTGTAGCTCTGCGCCACTCAGTGGCACCTCACCCAAGTGTCATGTTTAATCATAGCTACACGAGGTGAGGCTATGATTAAACATGACACTTAGGTGAGGTGCCAGTTCATATTGTAGTTCATGTAGTACACAGCCCGGGATGTCATCTGGTCCTATGGATGCTGTATTCTTAGCTTTGGAGAGTGCGTTTTATTATCTGTGTGGCTTTTATTGCCAGAATATGGCAATCTTCCGGTATTGAGATGGGCCATTTAGGGGGTGAGAGGGGGGGGTGAAGCTAGCACTGAATCGATCTGCCAGGATATTGGCAATATCCTTGGGATCAGTATGTTTAATGCCATTCTGTTTTAGCTCAGAGAAAATCTGAGCATTGCCATTTAGATTCCTGATATAGTTATAGAATACCTTGTGGTTGTCTTTGGAATCTGGCAATTTTATTTTTGTAATTAGCTTTGGAGAATTTTATGAGGGATCTCAGTTTCTTACTGAGGCTGGTAAGGCAGTTATTTGCATCCTGGGATTTTCCTCTTTTCTGCAACAGTTTCTTCCTTTTGCTGTAAAGTTTGTTTATGGCAGGGGACCACCAGATGGGCTTCCTTTTTTGCATGAGAGCATCTTGGTTCTATTTGGGATGGCACAACTCATGCATGAGTGGATGTGCTCATACAGTGCCTTAGTGTAGGATTGCAGTTGAATTTTCAGTTCCTGTCTGCATGGGTGTCATGAAGTTTGTCACTTCTGACTTGAGTAGCATGAAGTTGGCTTTGGAGAAGTATTTTATGGAAGGTTCCTTACTGGGGGGTGGGATGTGAATGTTAAGGGTAATTAGCTTATGGTCAGACCTGACTAACGAGGGGGTGACCATAGGTGTGGAGCATCGATTTCCCATGTTGGTAATGACCAAGTCTAGGACATTGGAGCCCCTGGTGGGACTATGGATTAGTTGATCCAGGGCACTGGAATTTATGAATTCCAAGAACCGTTGGGCAAAGGTGTTGGTACATGAGTAGTTTTCCCAGTTAATGGCAGGGTAGTTAAAATCACCCAGTGTTTGGTTCTATCTTAATATTTTCCAGTATGTTTAGAAAGTGTAGTGAGAATCTTGGGACATGGTGGGGGATCTGTAGCAAGCTACAATTTGGACTGCAGTCTTACCTAGTGTTATTTGCACCTGGAGAATTTCAGACACATTGTGTTTGGCAACTAGCCTGGTGGTGTGAATATCCTTGGTGAATATTGACACTCCTCCACCTTTAGTGTTTCGGTCCTGGTTTGGTGGCCGAAAAGTGTAGCCTGATATTGCAGGGGTGCTCTCTGGAGCCTTGAACCAGGTCTCAGTTACTGCACAGATATCTATGTTCTCCATTTTTAGGAGTGCCTCGAGAGAGTGCATTTTGAGGTTTAGACTTCTAGCATTGAGTAGCATTACCTTCAGATTTTGCATGCTTGTACCGGTTACGGTGGTGGCTTTGTCCTTTGAACTTTGCCTAAAAAAGGTGCTATAGGGGTGGCAAAAGCCTTAGCCAGTAACCTGAATCCCAGGGGCGACAGGTGCAGACCATCTCTGGCAAAGCATCGTGGTATGTCGATCATGTCATCCCAGGCATACAGATACTGGATCCCCTTTGAATGACACCAGAAGCAAAGCCAATTGTTGAAGTCAATCATTTTGTCCTTATATTGTGGTATCATTCTGGGCGAAGGCAGGATGCTACTCAGGGCTAGGATCACACCTGCCTGGGCCACATGATCCGAGAGCTCTTCCATGTCTCTTTTCATGTAGTCCAGGGAGGTACGTCTCAAGTCATTCACACCACCATGGGAGGTACGTCTCAAGTCATTCACACCAACACGGACAATGACAGTCATATTTGTACTTGTGGAGTGACTTGAGTGCATGCGTTATGTGGAGGATCCTGGCACCCGACAGACAGCAGACTGTAATTTTCTCCTTGTTCAACCTGGTGAGTGGGACATCAGTGTGCCGGACTATAGAGTCACCTATGACTAAAGTGTTAGGTACGTTGTCTTGCCTTAGGGGCTGTTGCTGGGTGGCACACTGGTGTTGCTGGGTGGCACACTGGTGTTGTGAACTATGTGACACTTTGGTTGTGATTGGTGTTTGTTTGCATTTCAGTTTCAGAGGTCCTTGTTGCTTGGGCAGGTTACAGTTAAGGGCCTCTACATATGCGGATTTAATGTTGCTATATGTGGGTGTTGGTGGTGTGGGTTTAGAAGGGCTATGTGTTGCTTGAGGTGTAGTGTGGTTGTTAACCTTCTCCTCTTGACTGTCTAGCACAATCTTGGGTGGAAAGAGCTTTGCTTCCATTTTAGCTATGTAAGTGCATCTCTCACAGGTTGTAGTGTTGGGTGGTAGGAGGAGAGGGTTGTCTGTGTACATGAGGCAATTGCTGCATTGCCCCAGTATGCCCAGATTCACCAGGTGGACAGGAGAAATCACCGGAAGCTGACCCTTGGACATACCTGGCTTGTTGCTTTTTTTTTTTTTTTTTTTTTTGTAAAGTACAAGGAGCTGTTTTCCCTTACCTTAGCAAGGTACTTTGCAATTATAGGCGGTTTAGTGCCTACGATTAATTTCTCCTTATTAACAAGGAGAGTTGAGTGCTTGTATCAGTTTAAGGTTTCCTAGTGCTTTCCAGCAGGTATTAGAGCAAGTGCTAGTCACAAGGATGCTTAAAGTGAAGTTAGAAGTCTCTTTACAAATATCAGGTGCTGGAGTAGCAATTCTGACTGTCCGCCTGAATCAGGCGATTGTTTAAGTAGGTGTAAATTTGAATTTTCTTCTGCCTGCAATATGCAATGGCTGGAGCTAGGCATTTTGGGAATACTCTGGGCACAGTAGATAAGCCAAAGGGAAGTGCAGAGAACTGATCATGCATAGAGCCTGCGCTGAAACGTAGGTATTTCCTGCAAGAGTCACTTATGGGGATGTGCAGATAAGCTTCTTTTAAGTCTAGGGTGGCTAGCCAGGAGTCCTTGGCTAGCATAGGAAGCAGCTGTTGGAGAGTAAGCATCTTGAACCTTGGAACCACCAGGAAGATGTTGAGAATAAACAGATCCAGGATAGGGCACCATGAGTTTTCTTTTCTGGGTACCAGAAACAGTCTGGGTAAAAACCTTGTCCCCTAAACTCTGCTGGGACAGGTCGAATAGCCTTGATACTGAGAAGAGAAAGTACTTACTTTTGGGCCTCTGCCCACTGGTTTGGGGGGAGGTCTGGCCATCCGCTTGGGGTTGACAGTGAGTGGCAGTAGAATATGTATCCCTGGGATACAGTGCTCAAGACCCATCTGTCCTGGGTGATGTACTCCCAGTTTTTTGCATGTAAGGCAAGTTTTCCTTCTAAGGGTGCAAGTACTTGGGCAAGGCTTGGAAGAATTAAGGATAAGTCATTGTGAGATTTTACCATAGGATGTTGGCTTACTACTCCCGTTTTAGAGGTGGGAGCACTCCATTGCTTAGATCTGTGCATACCCGGAGTCTGTAATTGTGGTGGTATGCTGCCCCTGGGTTAGGACTGAGAAGGTCTGGGAGGGGCTGTACCTGTAGGAAATACTTAACAGTTTGCATAGATTTAAGCTTTTTCATCCATATTTTTGAGGACGACTTCTCCTTTATTGCCAAACAGACATTCTTGATTTAGTGTTGCATCTAGTAATTTGCTTTGACATAGTCTGGCAAGATATGTTCCATAAGCCAAGCATGCCTTCTAAGAACAGGCCCAGTGACAGCAGCCCTGCAAGATGCTTCTGAGGCATCAAAACCACATTACAAATTATGTTTCCCAACTTGGTTAGCAGAATGCATTAACTCTTGCACATCTTTATGTTCTGCACAATCAGGAATCAACATTATTTTCTGTTTAATTAGCTTCATAATATGTTGCTGATACTTTAACGTATGAAACTGGCAATTTAAAGCCCTGATGGCAAGAGTAGCAGAGGTGTACATCTACTTACCCCACTTGTCTACAGCCCTAGAGCTCCTGTCCGAAGGGGTAGGGCTTTTGGCTATTGTAGCCTTAATGTCTTTAGGTCCCTGGGAAATGTTCTCTGGATCCACAGTAGGATTCCTAAAGAGAAACTTGTGGGAGTCAGCTACTCTTAATACCTATCAGGTTTCCTGGCCGCTGGAGGCAAGGTATCAGGGGTAAGGCTGGATTCCAAGAAGACATAATCTACAATCTCCAGAACAGGGGGTATTAGCTAGAGGCCTGTGTTGAGGAAAGTCTAAAAATTCTCCGAGTCTCTTTTTGGACTGTGGGTAGTCCTGGCATTTCCAGTGGAAATGCTCTCAGAGTATGCAAGGTTTTACCAAAAGAAAAGTCCTCTGGAGGGGAGGCAGAGAGAATGGAATCCTCTGCATCTGAATCCTCATAGGTAGATAAGGGAATGTCCTGGTAATCAGAGGGATCAGAGTCATCAGGCTCACGGTCTACTGAATCAGAAGGAAAATCAATCCTTTGTCTAATAGAGGGAGAAGGCTGGCTTCCTCTAATTAAAGTTATTAGGTCTTCAGCCATTCTAAGCATTTGTTTCCGTGGCATGGAAGCTTGAGCATGCGCTTTGGTCATCGGTTTTCTAGGCGAAGTGAGAACTCTGGGCCTGAGAAACTCTGTAGTTTTAGTCAAAAACGAAGATGCCGGTTTAATACGAACATCAGAAGGTTGGAATACACCCTCAGAAGTCAGTGCCTGCACAGCGGCTCCGGACCCATCCAAGGTAGAAACATCCGCAGGTTCCATAGTTGAAGAAGCAACTCGCGGCATACCAGACTCCGAAAGGTTCTCAGCAGAGGCCTGCGAATCTGTAGAAGTGGGTATCAGGGACTACAAAGGTGCTTCACTGAGTACCGGCCTATGCAGTCTGTCTCTGTTTTTATCCTTACGTTTTTTCGGAAGATTGGTAGTCAGAGGGCTTATCAAAGCCATTTCTGAATACGGAGAACGAGCGCAAAAGAATTTAGCAACACAAATTGCCCGACGACAAACAGTTCGGGCCTTAAACAAGGCACAAAACCGACAGCGAGGAACATTGTAGTCTGGGCCTAAACAAATGACGCAGCACGAATGAAAATCTCCGTGAGGTATTTGCTTTCCATAGGCAAGATGATTATTAACTTTTTCTGACATCGGTTAGAGCAAGAAAAAAGTATCCTCAACGGGGTACTTATCTTTTAGAAGACTTCAGGTCTGAAACTCGAAAATTGAAAATTTCAGGAGGCGGCCGACCAGCACTTGCTAACTGCTTCTGCTTCGGACACTGCACAGCAAGAAAGACTGATGTAATGGTGTCTGCTGCATGTTTTATACCCATGACGTTCTGACGTCATGGAAGAAGAGACAGCATCCGACGCAGAAATCCCAGGACTCTGGTATTCAGGCCGACTGAGGGCTACCTGCAGGCAGCTAACCCAACTGTAATGACTGCAACAGTGAAACACAAAGAACATCTTTTTGTTTTATTGAAAGCTCTCAAAAAAAAAAAAAAAAAAAGGCACAATCCCAACACCATCATAAAACCTATTAACTTAATACTAACACAAAACTATGCACATCTTCAAATATTGAACTTTTACCCTCCTAAAGCCTCACTCAGACGAGTTAACCTAAAAGAAAGGTTATCCATACTAAGACACATGACGCAGCCTGTGCTTTTATTAAGTGCTGACTGGTTTTGTCTTATTCTTTATAGCTCTCCCAGCTGGGAAAACACCTGTATGTTTTCAGAGAACATTATCTCCTAGCCAATTTCTCTTTCTTGTTTTTCCAGCCAATCACTCTCCACCAGACTGTAGTCAATTTCTCTATCAATTTGTCTCCATGGAGACATGAACTTCTCTTTATCAGATTGTCTCAATGGACAGAAAGAACCAGACAGTCAATTTCTCTTTAACATACCGTCTCCATGGAGACATGAGGACCAAACACAGAATTGCTACTAAGCATACATTTATTTGCTAGACAAAAAGCCTCATAATATCCAATATTCTTTTTCATTTACTTGCTTTCTCTTAAAGCTTGTTATTAGATCAATCTAAGAGCTTCAATCCAGTCATTTCCCCATGCAAGAATGAGAAAAAGCACACAGATTTTTCTTTTGTCATGTTCTTTTAACCAGGCTTTTTCTTTTTTACATTGCAGTGCCAAAGTTTCTTAAAAAACTGAAGGAAAACAAGAGAAGGGTTGAAAGAAAGAAAATAAAACAGCACCTGTTTACAACAGTATCCCCATTGCACTTAAAAACAACTGAGAAAACTACTTCACAGCATGCAAAGAAAATCATACACCATAAAAATACTATTACGAAAAAGGGTTTACTTAGTTAACTTTTTCCCTCCTCTTCTCATCCCTTTAAGTATTTTTCTCAACATTAATAACATGAAATAGGGCATATATAGAGTCCTCCACAAGTCCAACAAATTCTAAAAAAAAAAAAAAAGTCCAGTATTTCCAGATTTTTCTTCTTCTGTCACATTTCACAACTATAACTTTTACACTGTAATCCCACATTAAATTACTGGTTTTATTAATGTTTCTCTCTATCTCTTAAATCCTGTTTTTGCTTAATTTCCAATGTTCTCTCAATTCTTCTTGTCGGCTCTTGTGCTACCTTCCTTCTCTCCAGCATTTTCCATTGAAACACTGGAAAAGAATTCACAGGTACAGTCTCTCTGTGGTCTCTGTTTCCAGAAGAACTAGAAGCCAAATCTTTCGGTTTCATAGCACAGTTTTTGTTGGACAAACATCTGTATTTCCTCCTTAACATGTACTAACTACTTCAAAAAAATGATTTTGTCCCTCTGGGGAAGAATATTTTGAAGATAGCTGGGTACAGCAGTTTGAACCTCATGCCTGCTTCTCGACATTCCCTGAACAGTGGAATAAATCTACTCCTCGTCTCCTTGGTGTGCAACGAGTAATCATTCTCCACAAACACTCTGCTGTCTCCCAATTTTCGTACTTTGCCCTCTGCCAGTTTTGTCATAATCAGCTTCTTAATAATAATAACTTAATACTCCTTCTGCTGGTAGGACCGCATCTTTACTATTAAAGGTTGCTTTCTCATAACCTGGTTTTGAGCATACACACAATGTGCCCTTTCAACTAACAACTCCTGTTGCGGCATACCAGTCCAGTTGCTTATTTGTGCTTTCATAAAATTAATGTAGTCTGTTTCTTTCAGCTTCTCTGGTACAGCTGAATATCTCAGGTTTTCCCTATGTGCTCTGTCCTGTAAATCTATTATTTTTTGAAACATCTCTTCTTGAGCAGTATCATACAACCTTTTCTTCATTTCGACCTCTGATGTTTGCAGACTTATCACCTCATCTGAACATCTTTTTAAAGCTTCTTCCATTTTTTCAGCCTTTTGATGTTTGAGTTGATATACTACATCAGTGTTTCTGTATTTTAACCAGATGTGTGCACAGTTGTCATATCTTCCTCTAGGTTACTGAAAATCATGTCTGGAGGTTGCACTGCTTTTTGCTGAACAGAATCAAATAAATGACTGAAGCAGTCTCAAAACCCTGGTATGAGACAATGCAATGTCTCCAACTCCTTTGACATGCTCCAGAAAATGTCTCTTCAATTTCTGAATACAAGATTTTCTTGTACTAGGCTTCCCTTGAGATATTTAAAATTCAAGTATAAAATGGTGTTGGTATTAGAAATCAAACTTCTGTTTTCCACGTTGACAGATTTAGAGTTCTAAGAATGAGATATAGTGGATTGTCCTATTGTTTTGCCATCCAAGGACTTGCAGAGTAGTAATGGTCATGACTAAAGCTGGATTATACTCATTAGCAGAAAATAAGATGGTTACCTTGACAAACCATGGATTATTAAACCCTATCTTGTTTTGCTTTGGGCAATATCGTCTGAATGATAGGGAAATAAGGGAACACATTCATTAATATTTAAAATCCACCAGAAAGAGAAACCTTCTCCTTTTCAGACTTTTTTTTTTTGTAAGGCTTGCCAGTGGAAAACATTGTGGCCTTACTGTTGCTATGTGCTACAAATGGGGTCCACATCTGTGAAGTACATCGGATATAAAAAAAAGTGTACAAACTCCTGTTAAAATGTCAGGTTTTTGTGATATATAAAAAATGAGACCACAATAAATCATTTCACAACTTTTCCCACCTTTAATGTGACCTATAACCTGTACAATTAAATTGATAAACAAACAAATCTGTTAGGGGGAAAATATAAAAAATAAAAAACGTACAAAAAGCTGGTTGCATAAGTGTGCACACCCTTAAACTAATACTTTGTTGAAGCACTTTTTGCTTTAATTACAGCATTCAGTCTTCTTGGGTACAAACCTCCCATCAATTAAAGTGACTCTGATTAACCCCAAATAAAGTTCAGCTGTCTTAAGGATTTTCCTGACATTTACTCAGTTGTCTGCTATAGCAAAAGCCATGGTTCGCAGAGAGCTTACAAAGCATTAAAGGAATCTCATTGTTGAAAGGTATCAGTCAGGAGAAGGGTACAACATAATTTCCACAGTATTGGACATACCATGGAACACAGTGAAGACAGTCATCAAAAAATGGAGAAAATATGGGACAACAGAGACGTTGCCAAGAACTGGACATCCCTCTAAAACTGATGAAAAGACAAGACGAAAACTGGTCAGGGAGGCAGCCAAGAGACACCTACATAAACATTGAAGGAGCTGCAGGAATTTCTAGCAAGTACTGGTTGTGTACTACATATGACAATAATATCCAGTATTCTCCATATGTCTCAGGTTGCAAGACAGAAGCCTTTTCTTACACAGAAAAACATCTAGACCTGGCTAAAATTTGCAAAACAATACAGCACGTCTCCCAAAAGAATGTGGGAAAATGTGCCATGTTCTGATGAGACCAAGGTTGAACTTTATAGCTACAATTCCAAAAGGTACACTTGGCTCAAAAACAACACTTCGCATCACCAAAAGTACACCATCCCCACTGTGAATTCATGGTGGTGGCAGTATCATGCTTTGGGGTTGCTTTTCTTCAGATGGAACTGGGGCTTTAGTCAAGGTGGAGGGAATTATGAACAGTTCGAAATACCAGTCACTTTTGGCCCAAAACCTTCAAGCATCTGCTAGAAAGCTGGAGTTGAAGAGGGATTTTACCTTTCAACATGACAATGACTCCAAGCATACATCCAAATCAACAAAATAATGGCTTCACCAGAAGAAAATTAAAGTTTTGTAATGGCCCAGCCAGAGCCCAGACCTAAATCCAATAGAAAATCTGTAGGGTGACCGGAAGAAAGCTGTGCACAAGAAATGCTCTCGCAATCCGGCAGATTTGGAGAGCTTTTGCAAGGAAGAGTGGGCAAATTTTGCCAAGTCAAGATGTGCCATGCTGATAGACTCCTACCCAAAAAAACTGAATGATGCAATTAAATCAAAAGGTGCTTCAACAAAGTATTGGTTTAAGGGTGTGCACACTTATGCAATCAGTTTATTGTATGCTTATTTTTTATATTTTCCCCAAACACATTTGTTTGTTTTTCAATTGAATTGTACAGGTTATAGGTTACATTAAAGGTGGGAAAAGTTTTGAAATTATTTACTGTGGTCTCATTTTTTTATATTACAAAAACCTGGCATTTTAATAGGGGTGTGCACACTTTTTATATCCACTGTACCACATATGTGTAATGTGCTGAAATATGCAAGAAACCTACTTTCATTTGTCCACCCATGTTATTTTCCTGCTTAGGCAGTCTAGAAACTGATTTTAAGTAATCTGCAAAATAATTTTCTAAACTTAGAATGTGAACTATGGAACAATACAGGGAAAGATGGAATGGAGACATCTGATTCCCCCTCATTAATTAATTATATCACTGTAGGATTCTCTGTCTTGATCTGAATGTTTCAGCTGTTTGGGCCCAGGAGACTCCTCTTATCTTCTTCAAACTGATGTGAACCGATTCTTCCTACTGAGAACATCTGCCATGCAGTATTTTATTAAAGTGGGCACCCCAAGCATAGTCTGAAGAATCTGTTATTAGTTACTGGATTTTGGATAGGGAGAGCAGTCATTCCAATAGGAAAGTTTGCTATATTTGGGCTTTCCACACTTTCCAGTCTTAAGTGTGAAACACAAATTTTTCATCAAAAGAGAAGTACAAAGCATTTATTTCAATTCTGTTTAAATATTTGAAGTTGCACTTATTGTGATCTGTACAGTGTTATTTTCTGTAGTTTTCTGATTTCTTCCACGTTTAACTAAAAAAGTTATCGGTTGACATGTTTTAGTTTGTTCTGGGACCTTAGTCTTGTAGTTTCCTTTGCAGTTGTGGGAAGATTGCATATTACTGCATCATTTATACATTATATTGCACTTCAATCTCTATAAGTAGAATTACTTGTAAACACTAGTGGTTTGTATTCTGAACCATCTAGGTCTTTAACCTTGCAGTTTCATTCATAGTTCTGCCAAAACTATGAACTACTCCCAGATTTGAGCCTCATTTAGTCATTTCTTACAGCATTTTTCCACAAACAGCATTATTGGCAAATTTCAGCAGAGTCTGGTTTCTTAGCCTTTGGTCAGACTGAAGTTGTGGCAGTATTGTGAATTCTGGTCCAGGATTTGTGCTTCAGTACTTTTACAGCAGTTTATATTCCACTTTTGCTGCTAGAGACATATAGTCTGCTTATCATTTACCTGTGCTCCAGCACCTTCCTGTTTACTTTGCTACGGTTTTTCCCATTCTTTGCGCCAACCCCAGCCCCCACTGACATTAAGCCAAGTTTCTGAAATTTTAACCAAAGGACAAGAGCGCCAATACTTCTTTATTTGATTCTCCTCTAGGAAGTCTGCTTCTTGCATTTTGAATATTTTCTCAACCTCTCACCCTTTTGCTGTTGTGGTTTTAAAAGTTTATGTTGTTTGTATTCTTCCCCTTATGGTAATCTAATTTCCAAAATCCCCCCTCCCTTCTTTCTTTGCTATTGTCTGTTGTGTAAGCTATTAAATACTTTTTCCACCTGTTGTTTTCTATATTCCATAGTTTCATAGTTAAGTACTAGGCTATCTGCCCTGGGGCATTTGTAAGCCTAGCCATAGTGATATGCCTTTCGCCACCCCATGTAGTGGTACCAAATAGAATTAGAATACTGTGCCCCTGTCTAGTAGTGACACAGAGGTGACCCCTGGGGTAAACCTACGATCTCCCATCCACTCATCAAGGTTTCTCTTGAAGAGTGTCAGTGAGGGACTCTGCCTAACATGAACTGGGATTCTGTTCCAGAGCATGGGAAGCCTCTGGGTTATGAATCTATCCATCCAGCATGTTCAATTCATACTTGTGCCGAGGTTTAAGTCTTGGCTCTTGTGGTTCTAATGGATTTGGATCTTTTGAGGTGGAGCATGTCCATCAGATCCTGATTGGACATGGCCTTGTACGTCAGGCACAGATCACCTCTGAGCAGGCGGTATGCTACTGAATAGAGCTGGAGTTTCTTTAGTCTGGCAGAATAAGACATATGTTGGAGACCCCTGATCCTCTTGGTGAGGTACTTTTGTGGTCTCTCCAGCTGCTACAGGTGCAGGGTGAGGTACATACCAAATGGGGCATTGTACTCGATCATGGGTCTGATAAGGGAGGAGTATAGGGGTACAATGACCTCCTTTGATCTGGATGTGAATCCCTTCATGATAAGGTGGGCAAGGTAGAATGTCTTTCTAACCACTTTGGCAACGTGCGTGTCAAATAAGAGGTCGCTGTCAACTTGAGTCCCCGGGTCTCCGATTACTTTTTCCGTACTTAGTGGGTTACTGTCTATTTGATAATTTGTGGGTACCTTATTTTTCCCAAAGGGGATGACTATACATTTTTTGGCATTTAGTTTAAGGCCATGATTCCAGCACCAGTTGTCCATTTCTGTGAGGCCATTCTGTAGGATGTATGTGTCAGCTGGTGTATCGACTATGGCGCCTAGTTTGCAGTCATCTACGAACTTAGTCAGCCACAACCCTCCCATGTTTGCTTTAACATCTGAGAAATAAATGCCGAACAAGAGGGGTCCCAGGACAGAGCCCTGTGGGACACCACTTGTGACTGGCTGAGTCTGACAAGGCTCCAGCGATTTTGACTTTATGGGTTCTGTCCTTTAGCCAGTTTGCAACCCATCTAGTGACATATGGGTTTACATTTAAGCTGCTGAGCTTATCTATGATGCCCGAGTGGGGCATTGTGTCAAAGGCCTTAGCTAAGTCCAGGTAGGCTGTATGGACTGCTTTGCCCTCATCAATGGCTCTAGTGACTGTTTTGAAAAAGTCAACCAGGTTCAAAAGGCAGGATCTGCCCTTTACAAAGCCGAACTGGGTGGGATCAAGTGTCTGTAGGTCCCCAGTGTCTCTGTTTATGAGTTCCATAATGATTCTTTCCATAGCTTTGCAGACCAGGCTGGTTAAGCTTATGGGGCAGTAGTTTCCAGGGTCTGTAGAGATGCCTCCTTTGTGGAGTGGGACCACTGTTGCTGTTCAGGTACATATCCTGTGGTAAGGCTAAAGTTAAATAGCATTTTTATGTGCGGGTTAAGCTCCTCTTGGAGTTTACGTAGCACGCAACCCGGGATGCCGTCAGGTCCCATTGATGCTGTGTTTTTAGCTTTGCTGAGGGCTGCTCTCACCTGGACATCTGAGATTACAGGGAGATTACATTCAGCTGGGATTATTTCATCTTTTGGAGGTGAGGGAGGGGAGAAATTTGCACTGAACCTGTCAGCCAGAATGTTGGCAATATCTTTGGGTTCAGTGTATTTTTTGTCGTTGTGAACTAACTCTGAGCATATCTGAGGGTTTCCGCCCAGGTTTCTAACATAGCTGAAGAAGGCCTTGTGGTTATATTTAGTGTCCTTAGCGATTTTTCTCTCAAAAGTTGGCCTTGGATGTTTTTATGAGGGAACGTAGCTTTCTGCTAGTGTTGATCAGAGATGCCTTCCCTTTATGGGATTTAGCTCCGTCATGCAGTAGCTTCCTTCTTTTGTTATACAATTTGTTTATGGCTGAGGTCCACCAGACAGGACGCTTGCCCTTGGTGGAGAGGGTCTTGGATTTATTTGGGATTGCATGATCCATGCATTCTTGGAGATGTCCAAAAAATGCATTTGTGAAGGATTCAGCATTGTGGGATGTGGTTTCCACTGGCCCAGTGGGCTTAAAGGATACCATCTCAGTCTTAAGAAGAGTGAAGTCGGCTTTTGAGACTTTTTCACTATATTCATTTGTGCTGGGGGTGTAGGTGGGATATGTATATCCAGGGTGATTAGTTTGTGGTCAGATCTCACTAGTGAGGGGTATACTTCTGGTGTGGAGCATTTTGTCCCCATGTTTGTGATGATCAGGTCTAGTGTATTATCTCCTCTAGTGGGAGATGTGACTAGCTGTTCCAGTGCATTTGAATTTATGAATTCCAGGAACCTCTGGGCCAGGGTGTTAGGGCTAGAATAATGCACCCAATCTATGTTAGGGTAGTTGAAATCTCCCAGTATGATGGTATTTGGGGATACACTGATATCCTCCAGTGTCTTCAGGAAGGCTGAATGGGGTTCCTGAGATTGGGAGGGTGGTCTGTAACATGCTACAAGTTGTATAGCAGTATTGCCTATGGTTAGTTGCACCTGTATGGTCTCCGATGCTTCATGTGTTGCTACTAACCCTGGAGGTGTGGGTGTCCTTGATGAATATGGACACTCCCCCTCCCTTTGTGGTTCGGCCCGGGTTTTGGGGTTGAAAAGCATGATACGAGGTATAGCCTGGTAGTGCTGGGGTGCTCTCAGGAGCCTTGAACCAGGTTTCCATTACTGCACAGACGTCGATGTTCTCCATACTGAGGAGTGCTTTGAGAGCCTGCATTCTGAGATTTAGACTTCTGGCATTGAGCAGCATTACCCTTAGTTTTTTTCCATTTTTGTTTTCTAAGGAAGTGGGTTTGTCTTTTGAGCCTTGCCTAAAAAAGGCACTATGGGGGTGGCAACAGCCTTAGCCAATATCCGGAAGCCCAGTGGTGACAGGTGTAAGCCGTCCCTTGCAAAGCAGCGTGGCTTGTCCAACATGTCATCCCAAGCAGAGAGACATTGGATCCCCTTAGAATGACACCAGTACTTGAGCCAATTATTAAAGCTGATCATCTTGTCATTGTATCGAGGCATCATTCTTGGTGAGGGCAAGATGCTGCTCAGGGTCAGGGTCATACCAGCCTGGGCTACATAATCAGAGAGCTCCTCTGTCTCTTTTCATGTAGTCCAGGGAGGTACGTCTCAGGTCATTCACGCCAGCATGGACAATGACCGAGTCATATTTGTACTTGCTTTGGAGTGACCTGAGTGCGTGTGTTATCTGGCGGATCCTAGCTCCCGACAGGCACCTCAAAGTCACCCTCTCCTTGCTCAGCCTGGTAAGCGGGACATCAGTGTGTCTGACTATAGAGTCACCTATTACTAGTGTATCAGGCATGGTGTTTGGCCTTAAGGGCTGTGATTGCTTGACACACTGATTTATTGAAGTATGTGTTGCATGTGTTATGTTTTGAGGTGGTGGATTTTTCGGTGTCTGCTTTGGGGGCCTCTGTTGTTTTGGTAAGTTTTTTATTAGAGCCTCCGAGTATGTCTTTGGGTAGTTATGTGATTGGTTTGCAGTTGGGGTAGGTCTATGTGGGACTGGATTTGTTGTGTGTGTGGTTACCATCTCCTCCTGTCTGGTCTTGTCAGCCTTGAGTTGAGAGAGTTCAGCCTCCAGTTTGGCTATATAGTTGCATCTCTCACATGTGTTTGTGTTTGTTGGGAGGAGGAGGAGAGGGTTGTCTGTGTACATGAGACAATTGTAACATTGTCTCAAGATTCCCAGATTAACCAGCTGAACCGGAGAGGATGCCAGCACTCTACCACTTGACATGCTAGAATAGTAAAAGGGAGTGCTGTGCCTTTAAGGGAAGTGAGTATTCACAGGGGTGGATGTAGTGCTTACTTTAGTTTGAGAGTGCTTACTTATAAGAGAGGTTTTGAGAACAAGTGCTAGGCTTATAATATAGCGAGTAGACTGATTATACAAAGAGTAGAGCTTTCTTAAGGGAAAATTTGAAGAGCAGACTTGGCGGAGCCAGAAGAACTTTAACCTTGTTTAACCAGTGCTGCGCTATGCGCACAATCGTGCAAAGCTGTGCAAACGCAGATTTTAAACAGGGAACTTCAAAAGAGCCAGAAATGGTCCAAAACAACCAATTACTACAGCTCTTGTGCTGAGGTCACTTCCCTCAAGGACAGGTAGGCTGTTCAAGGCTCCCCTCTCCCACTGGTGAGCAAAGAAATTTCCTTCTACCCAAGTAAGGTAATGGACAACACAGGTACTACACCACAGCCCAGAATACAGCAAGGCCTGTAAACTGGTCTAAACTAGTCGAGGAGAGGCAGGAAAACAAGGATTATTTTTTTGTTTTTATATAGAAAACACACAGAAATGCAGAAACAGCAATAAATCAGTTGTACAGGCTAGCACACTTTAGTGGGCAGCCTCAACAGTTAAATTAAACAGCAAACAAACAAATTTTCAATCAAAATTCGACTAAATGTAACTTTAAGTGCAGATAGTATTAAATGCAGTTAACAGCTAAAAAAAACAGTTAAAGCTTGCTTGAGGGAAGCACTAGAAGGTAATGCAAGTAAATCAAACAGCAGGATACTTAAATCAAGAAAGTAGTCGCTTTTCTGAGTTCTCTGTAGCTAGGACCACTCTGCAGGACCACATGGAGCTGTGGCTGAGTAGTATGCTTAACTGATATATACCAGTCTGTTAAATGGCTCTCAAGTGTTTCTCCCTTCCTTCCTGCCAATACTGGCGTGTCACAGGGCTCTCCCTTCCTTCCTGCCAATACTGGCGTGCCACAGGGCTCTTGTTCTTGGCGCTTTACTTTTCAATATATTCACTAACAATCAACAGAAATCCTCTCGGCAAGCTTTCCTCATACAATATGCTGACAGTTCTACCACAAAACGCACCTCAGATAACCTCCTACATCTTTACAAAATTACTCAAGAAGCCTTTAACGCTGTTAAAAGCTGGCTATAGCATAATCACCTGCTACTAAACCTCCCAAAACTAAACTACTTCTCTTTTCCAAAATCCCATTTCCATTGAAAAGAAAATAACATTTCTTCATTAAATAATACCACAAATTAAGTTAAATCACATACAAAAATCACTCGATGTGACAATTAAGGGCAACCTTACATTTGATTTACATATTCACAACACATCAAGAAAATCAAACTAGGTATCCTTCACATAAATAAATTCCTTACAAACTCTGCCAAGGTAGCTCTAGATACCACTTACCTTTTACCATATTTCCATTACGGAGCCCCTGTCATGACCAACCTACAACCTCACTTAGTTCTGAACTTGAACAATGCTACAACAAAGTTGTCAGATTTTCTTGGAAAAAAACTCAGTAGACCCACCACTGTTTAGCACTTAACTGGCTCAAACTTCCTCACCACTTACCTTACACCTACTCTCTCAAACTTCCTCACCACTTATTTTACACCTACCTCATCTTAACCCGCAATGGGAAAAAACACACAGACTTTTCTTTTGTCATGCTCTTTTAACCAGGCTTTTTCTTTTTACATTGCAGTGCCAAAGTTTCTTAAAACTAAATAAGGAAAATGGGAGAAAGAAAGAAAAAAAAATCAACAGCACCTGTTTACAACAGTATCCCCATTGCACTTAAAAACAACTGAGAAAAACTTTACTTTACAGCATGCAAAGAAAATCAAACACCATGAAAATAATACTATTAAGAAAAATGGTTTACTTACAGTTAAACCTTCTCCTTCCTCTTCCCATCCCTTATTTTTCTGAACATTAATAACATGAAACAGTGCATATGCTTTAGAGTCCTCCACAAGTCCAACAAATTCTATAAAAAAATCCAGTACTTTCAGATTTTCTTTTTCTGTCACATTTCACAACTATAACTATTACACTGTAATCCCACATTAAGTTACTGGTTTTATTAATGTTCCTCTCCATCTCTTAAATCCTGTTTTTGCTTAATTTCCAATGTTCTCTCGATTTTTCTTGTCAGCTCTTGTGCTGCCTTCTCTCCAGCATTTTTCATTGAAACATTGGAAAAGATTTCACTGGTACAGTCTCTCTGTGGTCTTTGTTTCCAGAAGAAGAAGCCAAATTTATTTCACTTTCACAGCACAGTTTTTGTTGGACAAACATCTGTATTTCCTCCTTAACATGTACTACTTCAAAAATGATTTTGTCCCTCCAGGGGAAGAATATTTTGAAGATAGCTGGGTACAGCAGTTTGAATCTCAAGCCTGCTTCTCGACATTCCATAAACAGTGGAATAAATCTACTCCTCTTCTGCTTGGTGTGGAACGAGTATCATTCTCCACAAACACTCTGCTGTCTCCCAATTTTAGTACTTTGCCCTCTACATAATCAACTCCTTCTGCTGGTAGGATTGCATCTTTACTATTAAAAGTTGCTTTTTCATAACCGGATTTGGAGCATACACACAATGTGCCCTTTCAACTAACAACTCCTGTTGTGGAATACCAGTCCAGTTGCTTATTTGTGCTTTCATAAAATTAATGTAGGCTGTTTCTTCCAGCTTCTCTGGTACAGCTGAATTTGTTTTCCCTATGTGCTCTGTCCTCTAAATCTACTATTTTTTTTTGAAACATCTCTTCTTGAACAGTCTTGTACAATCTTTTCTTCATTTTGACCTCTGATGTTTGCAGATTTATCACCTCATCTGAATATCTGTTTAAAGCTTCTTCCATTTTTCCAGACTTTTGAGGTTTGAGTTGATATACTACATCAGTGTTTCTTTATTTTAACCAAGTGTGTGTGCACTTGTCTTATCTCACAACATTATATTCACAACACATCAAGAAAATCAAACAACTAGGTACCCTTCACATAGTAAATAAATTCCTTACAAACTCTGCCAAGGTAGCTCTAGATACCACTTACCTTTTACCATCTCTCCATTATGGAGCCCCTGTCATGACCAACCTACAACCTCACATTTCTTAACTTGAACAATGCTACAACAAAGTTGTCAGATTTTCTTGGAAAAAACCTTAGCAGACCCACCACTATTTAGCACTTAAAACACTGAACTGGCTCAAACTTCTTCACCACTTATCTTACACCTATCTCATCTTAACCCGCAAAATCATCTATACCCCATTTGCCTGTACACCAATTCGCCTCATACTCCAATTCCATCTACCAAACCATCCCCTTTGGTCAAATGATAAACACCTGCTTACCACGTACAAACCACAAACGGGTGCTTGCGACAGTCTACATTCCAATAATGTACCTACACTTGGAATACAATTCCTGCATCAGTCAGGTCTCACGCCTTTATTTTTTCAAATCATTACTAAAAGACTCCTTCTCTGCCTCCTGGCTCTGTCTCTGCTCCTTATCTGGGGAAATAGCTTCTCCTAGCATAGGTTCATAGGTAGGTACTAGGCTGTCTGCCCGAAGGCACTTATAAGCCTAGCCAGAATGTGTTGGCTTTCGCCGCCCCTTAGATTAGTTCCCTGTGCCTCTGTCCAGCAGAGCCACTGAAGTGATCCTAGAGGTAAACTTTCTGTTTCTCACCCACTCGTCAAGGTTTCTTTTGAAGTGCGTTAGCGAGGAGCTCTGCCTAATGGAGATTGGGATCTTGTTCCAAAGCATGGGAAGTCTCCGAGACAGGAATCTATCCCTCCAGCACGTCCTATTTATTGTTGTGATGAGGTTTAGATCCCTAGAGCATGTAGCTCGTGGGGAAAAGGTTTTCTTTAGGTAGAGCATGTCCATCAATTCTAGATTGGACATGGCCTTGTATGTCAGGCAAAGATCACCTCCGAGTAGGCGGTATGCAACAGTGTACAACTGGAGTTTCTTCAGTCGAGCTGCATAGGGCATCTGTTTGAGGCCATTGATCCTCTTGGTGAGGTACTTCTGTGGTCTTTCCAGCTGTTGCAGGTGTCTTGTAAGGTACATTCCAAATGGGGCATTGTACTCTACGATGGGTCTGATGAGTGACGAGTAGAGGGGCACAGTGACCTCTTTTGATCTGGATGCGAACCCTTTTGTGATTAGGTGGGCCACATAGAAGGATTTTCTAACCACTTTGGCAATGTGATTATCAAAGGTGAGATTACTATCTACTTGGGTCCCCAGATCCCTTATTATGTCTTCCGTATTTAGGGGACTACCACCTATGTGGTAGGTTGTGGGTACTTTGTTTTTTCCAAAGGGGATGACCATGCACCTTTTGGCATTTAGCTTGAGGCCATGATTTTGACACCAGGTATCCGTCTCAGCGAGACCCTTTTGGAGGATGTCTGTGTCAGCCAGAGAGTCAATTATAGCCCCTAGTTTGCAGTTGTCTGCGAACTTGGTCAGCCATAGTCCTCTTGTGCTTGCCTGTACCTCTGAGAAGTATATGCTGAACAGGAGGGGTCCTAGGACTGAGCCCTGGGGAATGCCACTTGTAACTGGTTTAGAGTCGGACCTAGCTCCTGCAACTCTCACCATGTGGGTTCTGTCCGTGAGCCAGTTGGCAACCCATCTTGTGATGTAGGGGTTTATGTTCAGGCTGGTGAGCTTGTCTATAATACCAGAATGGGGAATGGTGTTGAAGGCCTTAGCGAGGTCTAGGTAGGCTGTGTGTACCCACCTTTCCCTCATCTATAGCCTTGGTAACGGTCTCAAAGAAGTCCACCAGGTTTAGGAGGCATGATCTGCCCTTAAAGCCAAACTGGGTAGGGTCCAGTGTTTGAAGGATCCCAATGTCTCTGTTAATGAGTTCCAAGATGATGCGCTCCATAGCTTTGCAGATCAAGCTAGGTCAGGCTTATAGGGCGATAGTTTCCACGGTCTGTTGTGGCTCCACCTTTGTGGAGCGGAATAACCGTTGCTGTGCAGCACTCTATGGTTATGTAGTCTGTGGAGAGGCTGAGTTTGAACAGTGTGTTTAGGTGAGGGGTTAGTTCATCTTAGCTTGTGTAGGACGCAGCCTGGGACAACGTCCAATTCCACTGATGCCATGTTTTTGGCTTTGGAGAGGGCTGTTTTAACCTGAGTGTCTGTGATTTCAGGGACTCTACATTCTTCTGGTATGGTTATGGGCCCTTTTGGGGGTGAGAGAGGGGTGAAGTTTGTGCTGAACCTGTCAGGATGTTGGCGATATCAGCCGGTTCAGTGTATTTTGTGCTATTCTGCATTAACTCCGAGCAGATCTGAGCATTGCCACTTAGATTCTTGACATAGCTAAAGAATACCTTGTGGTCATCTTTGGAGTCCTTGGCAATTTTTCTTTCAAAGCTCGCCTTGGATGATATTATGAGGGATCGGAGTTTCTTGCCGATACTGATCAGGTATGTCTTCCCTTCTTGGGATTTTACTCCTTTCTGTACAAGTTTCCTCCTTCTATTGTATAGCTCGTTTATGACAGGAGTCCACCAGACTGGTTTCCTTTCCTTGGAGGAGTGAGTCTTAAGTTTTGCTTGGGATGGCACGATTCATGCATTCTTGTAGCTGCCCATAGAATGCATTTGCAAAAAATTTTGCAGCTTGAACAGCATTATCCTTCAGCATGGGGGCTTTGAAACTTTCCACCTCGGTCTTAAGTAACGTGAAGTTTGCTTTTGAAAAGTTTTTCACGGTGGCTTTCTTGTCCAGGGGTGGGGACGGAATATGGATATCCAAAGTGATTTGTTTATGGTCAGATCTAACCAGCGAGGGGCTGACCTCTGGTGTGGAACACCGGTTGCCCATGTTGGTGATGACCAGGTCCAATATGTTGTCACCACTGGTGGGAGTGTTGACCAGTTGAACCAGAGCGTTTGAGTTTATAAATTCTAGGAAAAGTTGGGCAAGGGAGTTGGTACTTTAGTAGTTCTTCCAGTTAATGTTTGGGTAACTGAAATCACCCAATATTAGGGTGATTGGTAGGACCTTTATGTTTCCCAGTGTTTCCAGAAATGCGGAATGGGGGTCCTGGGACATGGTGGGTGATCTGTAGCAAGCTACAATTTGAACTGCAGTTTTGCCCATTGTTAGTTGCACGTGGATGATGTCTGAAGCATCGTGTTGTGCCACTAACCTGGAGGTGTGGGTATTCCTTGATGAATATGGATATGCCCCCACCTTTTGCATTTCGGTTTGGGTTCTGTGGCCGAAATGTATGGTATGAGTTGTAGCCTAATAGTGCTGGGGTGCTCTCTGAAGCCTTAAATCAGGTTTCTGTTACTGCACATATATCGATTTTCTCCATACTGAGGAGTGCCTCGAGTGCGTGCATTTTCAGGTTTAGACTTCTGGCATTGAGTAGCATTACCCTCAGTTTTTTGTTACTTGTGCTATTTACGGCAGTGGGTTTGTCTTTTGAGCCTTGCCTAAAAAGGCACTATGGGGGTGGCAAGAGCCTTGGCAAGTATTTTAAATCCTAAGAGTGATGGGTGCAAGCCATCTCTAGAGAAGCAGCGTGGCTCGTCGAGCATGTCATCCCAGGTGGACAGACACTGGATCCCCTTTGAATGACATCAGAAACTTAGCCAATTGTTGAAATCGAGAATTTTTTCTTTATACAGTGGTATCATTCTTGGTGAGGACAAGATGCTACTTAAGGTCAGGGTCATACTGGCCTGGGCTACGTGATCAGAGAGCTCCTCCATGTCTCTTTTCATGTAGTACAGGGAGGTACGGCTCAGGTCATTCATACCAACATGGCCATTTGTACTTGTTCTGGAGTGACCAGAGTGCTTGTGTTATGTGGCGGATCTTGGCACCCGGCAGGCAGCTAAAAGTAACCTTCTCCTTTTTCAGCCTAGTGAGTGGGACGTCAGTGTGCCTGACTATGGAGTCACTTATTACTAGTATGTTGGGTATGTTATTTTGCCTTAAGGGCTGTGATTTCATGGCACACTGGTTTTGTGAAGTATGTGTTTCATGGTTTGTGTTGGGGGGTGGAAGTTGCTTGGATGTTTGCTTTGAAGGTCTCTCTTGGTTTTGCAGATTTTTATTTAGAGGCTCTGAGTATGTTTCCATGTATTTATGTGTGTTTTTTGCCGGTGCTGGTTTAATGGGTCTATGTAAGACTGGTGGTGTGATGCAAGTATTTCCTTTCACCTCTTGACTGTCTGATCCAGTCTTGGGTTGAGAGAGCTTAGCCTCTAGTTTGGCTGTATAACTGCATCTCTTGCATGTATTAGTGTTTGGTGGTAGGAGGAGGGGGTTGTCTGTGTACATGAGGCAGTTGTAACATTGCCTCAAAATGCCCAGATTCACCAGCTGGACTGGAGAATACACCTGAAACTGCCCTTTGGACATGCCTGGATAGATACAGTGAACTGTTTCACTGGATGGCTGGTAAGGTTGAATAGAGAGCCTTGTCCTTCTGTACAGAAGAGGAGGGTCTAGTGCTAGGGTTTATAAGTGCTTGCTATAAGTTTTGAGAAAGTGCCGGGCTGAGAAATGAATGTCTTGAGTGCTTAAGTTGAAAGTTTGTCTAGTTCCAAGGGAAAAATTGAAGAGGAAACTTTGTGGAACTGGGAATAGTTTTACCCTAGCTAACTGGTGCTGCCCGGCATGCAAAACTGGCAAATACGGTATTTATAGCAGGGAAATGAAAGCTAGAAATTAGCCCAAAATGACCAATAAACTACTAATTTCTGGGCTGAAACCACTCCTCCAGGGGCAGATAGGCTGCTCAAAGTTCCCCTCTCTCACAGGTCAACAGAGAAGCTTCCTTCTATCCAAGTAAGGAAAGGCAAACAGAGATTTGTAACAGCCCTGAATTCAGCACTAACCTGAAAATAGGACTCTACTAGCTTAGAAAGGTGGGAAACAAGTATACACACACATATATATATATATATATATATATATATATTTTTTTTTTTTTCAGAAAATCAAGCAGATACACTTAAAAAAAACAGTTTAAAAGCACAGAAAAGGATACTTATTGTTATATATCGCAATCAGAGTTGTAGTCAATGCCCCCAGTAATAAAATAGGAGGAAACACAAAAACAGTAAAAGCAGATGAATAAAGTGCAATATATATATATATATATATATATATATATATATATATATATATTTAAAACAATAGAAAACAAACAAACTGATTTAAACAAGTTACCCAATTAACCAGAAAAAAAGATAAAAACTGAGCCCTGTTTCAGCAGTCTTCAAATCAGACAAGTTCTAACTGTACACCCTTGCTTACTAGGGTGCAGGGGAACCTTCTCCAAAAAAGATGGCCTAAATCAGTGCTCACGTTATACAAACAAAGCTAGATTCAGCAGGCCTGAATCTGGTCTATGCTACAGCAACAAGGCGCACCAATTTCAGAAAGAAACAGTTCAAATAAGCAGTCACAATAAGCCTGTGACCAGAAATTCCCAGCACAAAAGGGCAGAATCCAGCCTCTCCTCCCACAAGAGTGCAGACCACAAAACGTAATGTAGAATAACTGGGCTGAAGCCCAAGTGCTTAAGCCAGAACCAATACATTTGTAGAATAGCAGACACTGGGCTTTCAATGAGCAACACCCAGCTTAGAAGGATGTAAGTTACCTGTCCTGCCACAACAGTGCAGACCACAAACCTTCTTAATGTAAAACAGCCTGTATGAAGCCCAAGTGCTTAAACCATAAGACTTAGAACAGTTACAATTTAATCAGGCTACGACCAAGCAGTAATAAATGCAGCAGAATAAATAAAATTAAGTACTTTTAAGAAAAGCAAAATAAAGTAGGAGGAAACACAAATAGAGTAAAAGCAACTGAATTAAGTGCAAAATTCAAGTGCAAGAAGAGAGGAAGGAAGAACCTAAGTGGCCTGGCCTTCTTAAATCTTCTCTCTGTATTAAGTAGAGTGAACACTAGACTCAGAATATGATCTAACTGTACTCGGTAAAGTGAGCAAATGAGATGGACCCAGGAGGAGTGTTCTAATACAGACTTACAGGAGGGGTGGGCAAATCCAGAGCCAGCAACACAGGAACAGAGAGGGAGGGTGGGGAACTAACTGCAGAGAGAGACATAGCACACTGTTCAGAAACACACAATTAGGAAACAAAAAAATGAAAATACAGTATTTTTAAAACTGCAAGTTTGCACTAACCAGAAGACAAACAAATCACTAATGCAAGCTTCACCTAGCATCAGCTTGAAATGCAGACGTTTGTAGCCAAGCAAATATCTCAGGAGTTGAGCATAAAATTATTTCTCAAACTTTGTGGCTAGCACTTAAAGAGGAATCCCTCTAGGCTATTAAATATCAGATAAAGAAGTGATACCAACACCCCCTCTTATAGCAAAATAACTGCAGAGAGACACACAGCACAATGTTCAGAAACACGCAATTAGGAAACAGAAAAAATGAAAATACAGTACTTTTAAAACTGCAAGTTGGTACTTAACAGAAGACTAAAATTCACTACTGCAAGTTTCACTTAGCTTCAGCTTGTAATGCAGATGTTTGTAGCCAAGCAAGTCTCTCAGGAGTTGAGCGTAAAATGATTTCTCCAACTTTGTGGCTAGCACTTAAAGTACAGAGGAATCTCTCTAGGCTATTAAATATCAGATATCAAAGAAGTGATATCCCCTCTTATAGCAAATGAACTGCAGAGAGACACACAGCACACTGTTCAGAAACGCACAAATCTTTCATCACCTTCTTATACCCCCTTTAAAGCAATAAATCACATAACCCAGATATCCCCTATTAATTTTTCACTTTACCTTAATACTTAAACTACTACACCCACTTAGTTAGCATGACCAAATTGCAATTCCATCGTTACTTCTCTGTTAACACTTAAAGTTGCTTATACCCTCTAAAACAGAGCAGCACAGTGGTCCAGCAGTTAGCACTGTCGCCTCACAGCAAGAGTTTCTCTGGTTTGACTCTCAGCTGTGGCGTTTTCTGTGTGGAGTCTGCATTCCCTACATTCACATTGGTTTCCTCCGGTTGCTCTGGTTTCCTCCCACATTCCAAAAGACATGCATCTGGAGTGTTTCTCCCTGCTCTGTCCCAATCAGACTTTCCAATAAACAAGTGTCAAATAAACAAATAAATAAAATGCTTCCCTCCAATTTATTTCTTAAATTACTCTTATGTATCTTATAGAACATTTTCAATACAATGCTTGTGTACTGTGTGTGAATAGCAATGTTACTGCAAATATAGATTGCATTAAATTTGTTACCCTGGAGCTTTCTTCCCAGGCCTTCACTGAAAAAGGGTACCTGTGCCCAGTTGGACTTTCCACAGCAAACAAATAAATGTATCCATAATACTAAGCGCCCACCGAGCAAGCCAATATTGCCCTTGAGTAAAAAAGAAGTTATGTACTCACCATAACGTTCCATGTTTGTTGTCCATCTCGCCATTCATTCTTACTTGGATGGGTTCGGAGCTGATCCTCGGCTCCAACTCTGCTGAATATACACCTGGAAGTCTCAAACTTGGCTCGTGGCGGGTAGGTATCCCATGATGCAGTGGTGCAACTCTCCAGATCTTGTTTGCTGCTAACTTACTAATGAGTGATCTAAATATATATAAGACCTCATATCAAGGAGAAACAAACTAAATCAAGGAACTCATGTAAATAGGAAGATCACCACCAGGTCCTCTAGGAGTCCTTGGACAGGGGAAGGAGTGAGGGGTCGTAAGAATGAATGGCGAGATGGACAACAAACATAGAACATTATGGCGAGTACATAACTTCTTTATGTTATGTTGTCCTATCTTGCCTTCATTCTTACTTGGATGGGACAGCATCCCTAGCACTTGGCTCACGGGAGTGCACCTTTGAGCACAGTGGAACCAAAAGAGGCCCTGTCCCTGGAGGCCAAATCCATTTTATAATGGGTGATAAATGTATGAGGATTGGTCCACGTAGCTGCAGCACAAATACTGTCCATAGGCATTCTGGCCTGAAAAGCAGATGATGTAGCTAATGCTCTAGTTGAATGACTGCTAATTCTGAATGGCAGTTCTCTATTATTGGAGGTATAGATAAAGGTGATACAATTTGAGAGCCAATTAGAAAGGGTGACTTTAGAAACTGGCACACCCTTTTTAGCCTCAGAGAAGGAGATGAATAATTGGTCAGATTTCCTGAAATATTTAGTTCTATGCAAATAGAATTTGAGCTGTCTATGCACGTCCAACTGGAGTCTATACTTTGCCTTGTGGAAATATGAAATTGTAGCCAGCTGGACTCTTAACAGTTGCTGCAGCCGAACCTTGTTGGAAGACTTCCGCCAGGAATTCTAGAATGGATTGAATAGGTGCAGAAAAAGGGTCAATGTTTCTACTTTGTACCCAGTGAGAAAATCTTTTAAACTTGCTAATATATAGTCTTCTAGTAGAAACTTTATGAGAGGACATCAGTATGTGTTTGACTGCTGGAGTGAAGTTTTGAAGTCTGCCTAAACTGGGAAGTGGAGCAGCCATGCTGTCAAGTCGAGTGTGTGGAGAGAAAGATGAAGTGCACCTGACATATGTTTCAGCAGGTCTGGAACTGGGTCCAGAGCCAAAGACTTCTCCTGAAGATGAGGCCAGAGGAAGGGGAACCAAATCGGTTGAGGCCAATGTGGGGCAATGAGAATAATCCTGCTTCTCAAGGATTTTGCTTTCTGGATGACTTTAGGTATAAGGGGAAATGGAGGAACGGCATAAAGAAATCCCAAGGGCAATTGTGAACAAGTGCGTCTCTCAGTGTCTCCACTGACGGGGGAATTAGGGCAAAGTAGGCAAAGTAGCTGCTGCATTTGGCATTCATGGGAGTGGCGAAACGATTGCAGGAAGGCTGACCCCATTTCCAGAAAATCTCTTCTGTTATGCTCTGGTTCAGAGACCACTCATGAGGTATTAATATTGCCCTGCTGAGCTCGTCGGCTATCATGTTGGATTTCCCTGTGATATGCATTGCTACTAGAAAGCGTTGGGAAGAAATTGCCCATTGCCAAACTCTCAGAGCCTCACGACAAAGTGGGCATAATTTGGTTCCTTCCTTGTTTATGTACCAAACCGACATATTGTCTGATTGCATAGCAATCGTCCCTAGTGGAAGAGAGTTGCGGAGTGCTTGCAACGCCAGAAGCACTGCTCTCATCTCTAGAACATTGATATGCAAGTGGGCCTCATGTTCCTGCCATATACCTTGGACCTTCCTTCCCAGATAATGCCCCCCACTCTATCTGGGAAGCATCTGTGGTCACTGTAGCAACAGGTGGTCGTGGAATAAAAGGGTCTCCCGATAGCCACATGGTTTAGCTGGATCCACCACTGTAGGTCCTTTTTGCATGACTCTGTTATTCTGATCAGGTGAGACATCAGAAGTTCTTGAATTGACATTTGGGAGAACAGCAGCCATTGAAGGATTCTTGTGTGCATTCTGGCGAGAGGAACTAGTGTTATGGTAGAAGCCATTGTCCCTAGGAGTTTCAGAACTACTTTTGCCTTTACCTTGTCCTTGGGAAGAAGGTGAAGTATTTGCTGCCTGAGGGCTGCAATTCTGTCAGCTGGAAGATGTGCCATCATGGAAACAGTGTCTAGGTTTGCGCCTATGAAGGTAATATGTTGACAGAGCAACAGGGCAGATTTTTGTAAGTTGACCGTTATGCCTAACTGAGCATAAATTTCCAAAGTCACATCCCTGGCTTGTTGGAGTAGATGCTTGGTGGCGGCAGTTAGGAGCCAGTCATCTAGATATGGAAACACTTGGAATCCCAGATGTCTCAAGTGAGCCGTGACTACTTCCACGCATTTGGTGAACACTCTGGGTCTGTAGTGAGACCAAAGGGCAGAGCTCGGAACTGATAATGACTGGCTCCCAGCCGGAAGCGCAAGTGACTCCTCGATGCTCTGTCCATTTTTATGTGGTAGTACGCATCTTGGAGATCTATTGAGCACATACAATCGTCTTTCCCTAAGAAGGGAGGTATTGACTGCAGTGTCACCATTCGGAACTTTGACATTTTCACAGATTCGTTTAACTTGCGGAGATCCAATATGGGTCTCTAGTCCCCTGTTCTTTTTGGCACCAGAAAGAATCTTGAGTAAGTTCTGAATCCTGTTTGGTCTGCGGGGACTTCTTGGATGACTCTTCTTGTCCAGCAACTTTCGGATTTCTATAGTTGCTTGCTCCCATAGATTGGGTGGAACATCCGGGATTGTTCTGATTTGTGGAACAGGGTAGCAAAAGGGAATGGAATTATCTTCTGGATAGGTTCATAGGTTCATAGGTTGGTACTAGGCTATCAGCCCTAGGGCCTATACAAGCCTAGCCATAACAATTCCCTGGCTATTTCTTCCCACATTATTTACTTTCCTGGACCCCTGTCTAGCAGGGTGACTGGCGTGATCCCTGGGGTGAATTTCCTTTCTCCCATCCAATCGTCAAGGTTCCTCGAAGAGGTCCAAAGAGGCACTCTGCTTGACATGATGCTTTGCACCCATTTGTCTCTTGTGATACTTTGCCAGGCTTCTGGATACAAAGACAAACGTCCCCAGACTGCCTCTGGAGTAGAGAAGATGGGCCTCCTTTCAGTAGCACTGATAGGAACATCTGCAAACAGAATCATGGTCACTCTGGTTTTGCGGACCCCCTCTGCCTCTAGGATGACATCTACCATTGTTACTTCCCCCTCTGCTGCTGGGGAAGGATTCACCTTGTGCATTTTGGAAAGCTCCCTGGGATCTTTTGAACCACATTTTTCCACTCTTCTGACGTTTAGGGTAAAGTCTTGAATGTACAGAAAAATGTACTCCAACAGCAGAGAGAGTGTTCCCTTACTGCTCACATCTGGTGAGTGCGTCTTTCACTTTAGGTCTAAAATGTGAGGAATCAAAGGGGGCGTTAGTAAAGGTAGACAAAGGGTTCTGCAAAATTGCACAAGCGCATCCAGGAGCGTCTCCTCAAGGAAACTCCTGAACCCGTTGCCCTCCTCGCTCCATCCGCTGCATAAGATATTACTCTCATGGAGGAGTTGACAATAGAATTTAAGGTGGATAGCTGGGAGGAGACTTTCTCATTCACCCCCGCAGCTAATGAACCTTGCAGAGAGTCTCCTAGTTCTTTCAGGAGATCTCTTTGCGGCCTTGTAAAGTGAGTGAGGTAGCTCAGTGATCGGAGTGTAAAAGTCGCTGACGAAAAGACATGCTTCCCGTATCTGTCCATCATTTGAGAATCTTTGTTCGGTGGATGAATAGATGAGGAGGTCTCAGAAAGTTCCTTCTTGGTGGCTTCTGCCACCATCACAGCATCTACAGGTACACCCTTTGAGAGAAACTCTTTTCCGGTAGGGGCTGACAAACACTTCTTTGGCCTCCGAGGGACTGGTTCCATAGTGTCAGGTGACTCCCACGCCTTTCGACCGACCAAGTCCATTAGTTAATCGAAAGGCGGAGACACCCAGGAGGCTGAAGGTTGAAATCTAAAGGCCTTCAGGTACACAGACTCCTCATCAGAAGGGGGGGGGGGGTGATTTTCCAGCCGCCTCTCTGCTTTAGGATCTCTAGGACAGATATCAGAGGACGACCGTGGGGACCCTTCAGACTCCTCATTGTCAGTATCTGAGGTGACTGACTCATCAGGGGAGTCTATATGCTGCAACTCTCTTTCGAGGGGGCTCCTCAGAAGGGTATTCTGGAGAGGCCTCGGAAGAGAGGGATTCACCCAATGGGGGATCCTGAGGCTCTGGATCTCTGCTGTCCTATGGATGGAGTTGTGTCAATACAGTAACCAGTGCCTTGGGGGGGGAGTGAATGCCAGTATCCCTATGTCGAAGGGGACAGCACCCTCATCAGCTAGAAAGCAGATCCCACTGGTTCCAAGGATGTCCCCGTCTCCGAGGAGACGGACGACACCCCAGCTCCAGAGAGACTGGCTCCGAGGGCGATGTGGGAGCCAAGCTCACACCAGCCGACGCACCAAGGGGTAGACTTGGAACCGAAGAAATTCAGGCCCGAGCTTCCCCCTGGGGTCGGCCAGAGAACCACAGCTCCCAGACAATTCGGACTGCGTCAAGAAAGTCGGAGCAGGTGTCGGTTCTGTAATCTCCGAAGGGGGTCCCGGAACCAACGGTTCTACAGTAAGTGGTACCAGGCACTCTGGATCTGAAGAGCCACCTTGGCTCGGAGGAGGAACAACAGTGCATGCAAGAGTCTTGGAAGGCTCAGAGACCTGATGGGTCAGAGCCAAGAACAATTTAGCTAGCAACGGCGACTTCAGCAGTCTACGCACCACCCGCTCCACGTAGTCATCAGATAGGCTCCTAGTGGACCTGGAGGACACAGACGGTGAAAGAGATCTCTCCAAAATGGGAGATCTCAAAGTAGGGGAGACCAGTGGAATGTCAATGGACTGGCTCCGAGACATGGTATCTTGTGGCTCCTAAGACCTTCATCTTATTGACAACCAGGGTTGTCAATGATGACCTCCGTTGGTTCCGAGGACTGTGGAGCCAAGAAGGTAGATGGTTTTGAAAGTTTCTACAATTTTTCTGGAGGCTCAGACTGAGCCGAAGAGACAGGCGATGGCCTTTTGGATGGTTTGTCCCTCTTGGAAGAAGAGGAGGACAAAGAAGAGGAAGCACTCTGCACAGCTTCCTCAAAGGTTGGCTTTAAGAGCCCCTTAAGAATCAATTTGTTTATCCTCTCCTGTAACACACATGCACTAAAGGAGTGGCAGAAAGTACAATCCTCCTGTAAATGTATAGCCTCTAGACAGTATATGCAAATGACATGTCCGTCTGTAATTGACATTTTCTGTGTACATTTCTGACATTTTTTTAAAAGCCCGAAGGCTTATGCTCTCTCCCTAGAGTCTTTAGACATGATAGAAGAAAGAAGCTCTTTAAAGGATTACAAAGGCAACTAATTTAGAACACTGCTAGAGATATAACACATTCTAATCTAATAGACACTGCACATCTAAGTATAGGATATATTAGAAAACTAACTTGCTCTGACAAAAGGCGAGCACTAGGACCTCTAACTTCAATGGACCTAGATACCAAGGAAAGAACACAGACGCTAACAATACTACTACCAGCCCTCTAACTAAAATGGGCAATTAGCTCTCTAATTTAAACTAGCTAAATGACCAACTATCTACTAACTGCAAGAGTAGACTAAACAACACACCACTACAATAATAAACTACAGGATAAGAAGGCCTGCAAAAAACGACGGCCAAACAGCAGCAACCAACAGCAGAAAAAGATAAAGTAAGCTACACACTATAGGTTCATAGGCAGATACTAGGCTATTGGCCCTAGGGCTTATACGTGCCTAGCCAAAAAGGTACCCTGGCTTTCTCACCCAAGAAAATTATTTTCCTGTGCCCCTATCAAGCAGAACCACAAAAGTGATCCCTGGGGTGAATTTCTTATTACCCATCCAATCAAGATTTTTCTTGAAAAGTGCTAATGAGGAACTCTGTTTGACATAGATAGGTAGTCTGTTCCAGAGTATGGGAAGTCTCTGGGACAGGAATCTATCCCTCCAGCATGTTCTGTTTATTGTGGTGATAAGGTTTAGGTCCCTAGAGTGTGTAGCTCGGAGGGATTGGGATTTCTTTAAGTGGAGCATGTCCAACAGCTCTGGGTTTGACATAGCTTTGTATGTTAGGCAGAGATCACCTCTGAGTAGGCGATATGCGGCGGAGTAAAGCTGGAGTTTTTTGAGTCTGCGTAGGGCATCTGTTTGAGGCCAGTAATCCTCTTTGTGAGGTATTTCTGTGGCCTTTCCAGTTGTAGATGTCTTGTGAGGTACATACCAAAAGGGGCGTTGTACTCTATAATGGGTCTAATGAGTGATGAGTAGAGGGGGAACAATTACCTCTTTTTCTGGATGAGAAACCTTTTGTGATGAGGCATGCCACGTAGAAGGATTTCCTGACCACTGTGGCGATGTGATTATCAAAGGAGAGACTACTGTCCACCTGTGTCCCAAGGTCTCATCACACTTTCAGTGTTGAGTAGACTACCGCCCAAGTGGTAGTTCATTGGTACATAGTTTTTACCAAAGGGAATGACCATGCACTTTTTGGCATTGAGCTTGAGACCATGGCTTTGACACCAGGCATCTTTCTCAGTGAGGCCCTTTTGTAGGATGTCCACATTGTTAGGAGTTTCGATTATGCCGCCTAGTTTGCAGTCATCTGTGAATTTAGTTAGCCAAAGACCTTCTGTGTTAGCCTGTACTTCAGAGAAGTAGATACCAAACAGGAGAGGACCCAGGACTGAACCCTGTGGTACTCCACTTGTCACTGGTCTGAAGTCTGATTTGGAGTCTGCTACTTTCACAGTGTGGGTTCCGTCAGTAAGCCAGTTGGCAACCCATCTTGTGATATAGGGATTCATACCTAGTTTAATGAGTTTATCTATAATTCCAGAGTGGGGGATGGTGTTGAACGGCTTGGCAAGATCTAGATAGGCTGTGTGAACCACGTTACCCTCATCTATGGCTTTGGTGACTGCTTCAAAGAAGTCTATCAGGTTTAGGAGACATGATCTGCCTTTTACAGACATGATCTGCCTTTTACAAACCTGAACTGTGTGGGGTCCAGAGTTTGGAGATCGCCAATGTCTTTGTTTATGAGTTCCATGATGATACGTTCCACGGCCTTGCAGACCAGGCTTGTCAGGCTAATGGGGCAGTAGTGCCCGGGGTCTGTTGTGGCCCCCCCCCCTTTGTGGAATGGGATAACCGTCACAGTGTGCCATTCAATGGGCAAAAAGCCTGAGGTGAGGCTATGATTGAACATGGTATTTAGGTGGGGTGCCAGTTCATTCAGTAGTTCTTGTAGAAGGCAACCTGGGATGTTTTCAGGTCCCATGGATGCTGTGTTCTTGGCTTTGGAGAGTGAGGTTTTTACCCGTGCAGCCGTGATTACAGGAACTTTGCATTCTTCCGGTATAAAAATAGGCCCTTTAGGGGGGAGGGGGGTAAAGTTAGCACTGAACCTATCTGCCATTATATTGGCAATATCAGTTGGTTCTGTATATTTAGTGTCATTGTGCTGTAACTCAGAGCAGATCTGAGTGTTGCCATTGAGATTCTTGACATAGCTATCGAATGCTTTGTGGTGGCCTTTAGAATCAGTGGCGATTTTGTTTTCATAACTAGCTTTGGAGGATTTTATGAGGGATCTCAGCTTCTTACTGAGGCTGACCAGGGAGTTCCTCCAATTGTGGGATTTTACTCTTTTGCAACAGTTTCTTTCTTCTGTTGTAGAGTTTGTTTATGGCAGAAGACCACCAAATTGGCTTCCTTTTTTTGGAAGACAGCATCTTGGTTCTGTTAGGGATAGCACGATCCATGCTAAATCTATCTAATCACACAAAAACACTATTAAATGTTAGAATCCTAAAAGTTTAAGCTAATTAAGTGAAAAAAACAAAAAACTTAGCCATGGCCAAGAAGAGCACATCCAACCTCGTAAAGTGGTGAACAAGATCTGGAGAGTTGCACCACTGCATCATGGGTTACCTACCTGCCACAAGCCAAGTTTGAGTCTTCCAGCTGTGTATTCAGCTGCGGTGGAGCCGAAGATCAGCTCTGAACCCATCCAAGAATGAAGGCGAGATAGGACAACATAACATCCTCCTTTACTACAAACTGTCTCCTGATCTTTTTCCCAGAGCTCCCATCTGCTTGGCGCCCTCACCACACTCTGAGAGGGTCTTAATTTTGCTCCATCCTTGGAAGAGTAGAGATTTATTTTGTTGTTTTGCATTTCAGTTAATTGTTTTAGAGAGCTACGGTTTTACTTTTGTTTTATTTGTTGATTTTGCCTTTAAATAATTTTAAAGGTTCCCAACACTTGAAATTGCATTGCCCAGGTAGTTTAATGTATTTTGTTGTAGAATTACACTTTCAAATCTTTTTTGGTGTTTTTACACTAAGAGGTCAGCAGTACCCTGTACAGACACAAATGCCTAGATAGTGAAATTTTAACATAAAACAACCCTTAGAATCAAAACCTGTAACTTAGTGCGGCTAAAACTAAGCCAGTGGGCAGAGAAAAGCTTAAAGCAGCTAACAGCACTAGTATCAAACCTTAGCACAATCTAACCTAGTCTAGTGCCAAATCCCAGAGACCACCCAAGGACCTCTGTATAACCCAGTCCACAACCTACAGTAGCCCACCCTAACACAGGTCCAGACATCATGGATATGCATTTTCAAAAGGTCTCCTTAGCAAGCTTGCTAGATATGGCATCCTGAGATAATGTAGCAATTGTCTCATGTTCACAGACTACCATCGCAAATTCACATCTGAGGTGGTGCCTATGTCCCTTATGGACAGTGGCAGTCTATAAGATACTCACGGCAAAGGCACAAACCCATGCCATCATCTTGCCTCTAGAGGCCATATATTGGGTAAAATCAGGTTATATTTTCTAGGCTTGTAAGGGCTCTTAAGCCGTTAGGTTCATAGGATATTACTAGGCTATTAACCATTAAATCCTTAAAGAAAGAAGCACAGTATGTGATGTGTGTGAGGCACCTACATAACTTCATTGGAGACAAAAATCTGACATACAAACAAGTCTGCCAAGAGCAAACGCACACTAACATCCACACACACAAAGCAACTTATGTTGAGATACTAAAAAGCAATCTTCCCAAACCTCAAAGACCTCCTAAGCCTATAAACAGCAATGTCCATTCTCAGCAATCTCTAAAGCACTCACCACATGCTACACCAAACACCACATATACTCCTACACCCAATGTGGCCCCAAGAACAAAGCCCTTAAGGCAAGCAAACACATTACCCATAACTCTTGTCATAGAGAACTCCATTGTACAACACACAGATGACCCACTAACCAGACTGAACAAGGAGACTATAACTGTTAGTTGCTTACCTGGAGCGAGGATCTGCAAATTGTGTATGCACTCAAATCACTACCCCACAGGTACTAGTATGACTGCATCATAGTCCATGTGAGCATTAATGACCTGATGTACTTCCCTGAACTACATGAAGAAAGATATTGTTGCTCTCTCTGAATGTGCGTCTCAGGCAGGTATGTGGCTTTCACTGAGCAGCATTCTACCTTCACTAAGTATGATGCCACATACAAAAGATGACTGACTTCAATGACTGGTTTAGTTTCTGGTGTCTTTCAATAGGTATTCAATGTTTATAAGTATGGGGGGACATAGCAACAAACCACATTGGTTTGCAAAGGATACTCTGCACCTGCGCTGCCCCTCCCCCCAGCTTCAGAATACTGGCTAAAATCTTACCCACCCCCTTAGAATCTTTTTCAGCCAATGACAAATTGACAAACCTACCAACACAGCAAATGAAACCAAAAGAAAACTGAAGGTGTTACTAGTCAATGCTAGGAGTTCAAACAATAAACTCTATACCCTACAAGCTCTCCTTATTCTGCATAAACATTTGTGCCGTTAACGTGACATGGTTTCACTCCACACAAAAAGTACTCTGGCAGTGCAAGGGTTCAGTGCCTTCCACACATTTATATAATCAACTGCACAAACAGGGACAAAAGAGTCTCAATCTATATGATCTACAAGCAGAATTACATTGGTAAAACAGGACAATGCCCTGGAGTTTACCCACATGCTAATCACCATAGACACGTCCAATACCATATCCTAGGAAGCTACATGTCACTGTCTATGTCCCAAGAATCCTATAGCTCGTACCTATCCCTACTGGAGACACTCAACCATTAAACCAAATACCCTATTCATGGGAGACATTAACTACCCCTGTACAGATGGTGAAACATGCACTACCTCAGACTCACAGGGACAACGATTCCTGGACTTCATTAACACCAACACCCTTGACCAGATAGTATGCACACCCACCAGAGGTTCAAACGTACTGGACCTGGTACTCACCATTAAGATAGAGGCCCACAGCCCTAGTGTCATATCTCACTGGTGACATCAAACCACAAAGCTGTCTCCTTCAAAATAAAATCAACTTGATATCTCCAGCACATCCTGAACAGCCAAGAACTATTCCAGTGCAAACTACATCCTATTAAATGATACATCTGTCAAAACCCAATGCCCTTCCTAACCCAGACACCACAGCAACCTATGCAGAACTGATGACAGAGACCCTGTACAATCACGCAAATATAGCTGTATAGAGGTTGCTACACCTACTAGATGTAAGCCCAAAACAAACTTAAAAAAAAAAAACACACTGGTATAATTCCAACTTTAATGGAGTATGTATGAAACAAATTATGAAACAAATGTATTGAAAGGCTTTTAGGGGCTGGAATAATGTTTGTAACTGCTGCTTAGACAGTGGAAACTCAGGCTATAATTACATGTTCTGATTAATGGTTGCATGCGTGTTAAGTGATAAGGTTATTGCTTTTCTATGTTTGCTCTGAAGTTACATATGACAAACACTCCCCATGTACCAAAACGGCTGCCGTTTGCGGTTTGCTTAATTGCGTTAGCCTTTAACGGCTATTTTACACATTGAGAGTCAGTTGAATCGCCTGCTTACGCGATTGCTTTTTGACCTGATTCTTGACTAAAACAGCTGTTGCTTATACTGTTTTCTCAATAGCTTTAGCCTGTAGCGGCTATTGTTTACATGGTGAGTCAGTTGAATCGCCAGCTTAAGCGATCGCTTCTTGACCTGCTTTGTATCTAGGTTTTCCCCTACAATTTGCTTTGTATCTAGGTTTTTCCCCTACAATTTGTAGCCCATATAGGCTATGCTGTAAACTGCAGCTAACTTTACTTGAGGGCTTACATAGACTGCTGTAGGTCTTGTAAGTCTTATTGTGCAGCCTGTAGCTGTTGGACTGCAAGACGGAAGCTATACCATATTGAAGCTGGTTTCTCTTGGGGTCGTACAAAGAATTTTTTGAGTACACACGGTAGTCTGCATTTACTGGCTTGCAAGCCGGGAGCTGAAGGCATCTCTTGAGCTGTATTTATCGGCTAATTTGCAAATAGGAAGCTTAGAAGACTAGCTTTTAGTCTCTATATCCAACTATCTCTCTTGAGCAGCAGTTTGTAGCCAGTAACTACTGGATTACAAACAAGAAGTTACAGCCTAGTTTTGGGTCGCTATATCCAAAATAAACTCCATGGTCATTAGCAGCTCAAGGCCCACGTGGATCTTTCTAAGTGCGTGATGAAATGCCATAGTTTTTGTAACCTGTGCTTTGGCCTTTAGGACGTTGGGAATCCTACCAACCTTCTGTTTGTTACATTTCTGAACTAGTGATGATAACTATAGAACGCAAACACTATATTTAGGGTAATATTTAGGGGATAAAATCACTTACCTGTAACTGTTCATCTTTATGGATTTCAATTGATCTGTTAAACAGGGCACCATAGGCTATACAATTCTTATGCTGCACCTCCTTTTTACAAAACCTAGTCTAGTCTATGAGCCAGACCGCCACCAACACTAACTCTCACCAGGTGATTATTTATAGAATTCCTCATATTTTATCCATGCATTATTCCTGTTTTGGCTGTACTGTTTCTATATGCATTTATGTGCGACTATGTCATTAATCTAATGTACTAAATGTTATCCTATTTAGCCTACAGAATATAACCTATAGGTTATATTACTTTTAACATAATATATGCGCTCTTATGAAACTGATAGCTTCTAGCATTATTAAGTGATTGTTCAATTCCTAACTGTTTTTTTATAACTATTGTCCTAACTATTATACTGTTGCCTATGCTAGCAGTGATTGTACAATTCCCAACTGTTTTTAGAACTATTGCACCATCATACTGTTGTCTATGCTAGCTTCTTGCTACTCATTATCTGTGTTGTCTCTCTCTCTCTTCCACTAGTACCCTGATCTTCACTGTACTGCTACAGCCTATACTTTCTGAGAACCTACCTACATGCCGACAAAGGACCTGTGGTTTCATCTTACTGCCTCTAATCCCTGTACCCTTTCTCAAGGAAACAAGAAAGTATGTTTTTATGTCCTGCCTGTAAAGCATACTAGAGTTCACTGTTGATCCAGGGGTTCTAAAGCACGCTCTGAGCCTGGTCAGCCAGCAGCCTCCTACCCCCCCCTACTAGCTACCTTTGTTAACCATACTCCTACACTACCGCCTAGTGCCCCCTCTTACTACCTTTCCTCCTTCCATAATCTGCAATAGCCTACCCCCCTTATTGTAGCTGATTGTAATACTAGCTTTGCCCAGTAGGTGGCACCTCTATCCCATCCAATATTTCTCCTGCTTTTCCTTTTCTTATTCTGCTTTATTATTCTACACTTCTTTGACCTTAAACTACTCTAAACTTCACACTTTATCCTCTATTCTAACTTGCTATACCCGCCTGTTTTTCTAATAGGCCCCTAACTTTTCTCTGCTTCATCTCACCTTAGACATTCTTGGCTTACCTTCTATCCTCAGCTCTGCTGATTGTTTCTCCTCTAGCTGCTCCAGTCCCTGTTTTCTACCCGCTCCGTTCGCCCTGCGGGCTCACTCTGCTCCCCTACCCCCAAATCCCACCCAACCCCAGTGGTCCTAGACTTATGCTTCACTAACCACTCCCCCTTCCTATCTCTTCCTATCACGTACCTCATCACTTAGCCACTCCCATTACTCTATCTCCTGATTAGTATTACTAAACTCCCTTTCGTATCACTCCCACTGCTCTCCAACCTTACACTACAATAATCTACCTTCTATCTAAGCCCCTGCTAATTTCTCACCAACTTAACATATAACCTGCTCAACCTCTTCAAACACTCTCCTTTCCTTACTACAACACCTACTACCAATCTAAGCCATACGTAAATCCTTTTACTATGGCCCCAACAAATAAAACTATACTCACCACCTTATTACTCTTAACTATCACACTAGCATTTCTTACCATACCTTATTCACTTACCTCCTACGAATATCTTCCTCTATCTGAACAAAACCATTACAGCCAACAACCTTTACCATATTCACTTACCTTCTCCCTTAACCATAGTAACATAACATGTTACTCTAACTATATATTACCAAAGTTCCACAGAACAACCCACATTATTTACTTCTCTACCAAAAAGACTTTCAGTAACCTCTATAAACTCCTAAAATCTCTACAATACCCCAAGCAACACCCCCTCCTAGATGGTGACATTCATCCAAACCCTGGCCCCTATACTGACTCCAATACTAATCCTACCAAGTTAACAGTACCTATAGTTTCTACTATTACAAAACCATCTAACTCCCTTCTGATAGCTCACCTTAACATCAGAAGTATTAACAATAAACTTTCCCACCTGCATGCACTCCTTGATGTACACTCATTCGACATTCTATGTCTTACAGAAACTTGGCTAAAACCATCTACTCTAGACCAGGAAATTAGCCCTCCTGGCTAAAACATCCTCAGAAACTACTGTAAAATAAAAAAGGTGGGGGTATAGCCATTCTCTATAAATCTAACCTCCAAATTTCCCCAGTTAATGTGCTTCCATCATTAGACACCAAATCCGAAACCCTATCCATCAAACTCCAAATCAATAACTCCAAATCAATCTATATAATCTGCATGTATCTACCTCCAGGTAATACATATTCTCTAGAGAACCTGCTGAGCCACTTCTCTACCCAACTACCCCAGCAGACCATTATACTTGGTGACGTTAACAGACTGGTCTACTTGCAGTTCTCTAAACCCTACCAACCACATAAACCTCTTTGGATTCTCACAATTAATAACTACTACAAGAATCCATAAACCCAGTAAAAAGGAAAGTACTTTGAACTGGATCCTTATTAATAGTCACCCTAAATCTTATACTCCAGGACCCCTCCCAGATGATATCAGTGACCACATACTTACCTACATTATTAGACAAGACAAAAAGTCCATATTGCAACTACTCAATCTCAAAACCTCCCGCTTAAAAATGATTTAATCTAGACAGCTTCTTAACCGAATTGCAAGCATGTGACTGGTCACCACTAACCTATCTAGAACTAGACAAAGCTGTTACCTACTACTTTAATACTAACTTTCTTCAAATCCTAGACTCCCATGCACCTTATCGTTCCACTAGAATAAAAACCAAATGTGCCTCCTGGCTCACAAAACAAACTAGGCAAAAGATACTGCTCAGAAATAAAATCTGGGCTAAATGGAGATCTACCAAATGTCCAACAACCCACCTCCAATTTAAACAGCGAAGAAATGCCACCAAGAAGGATATTCTTAGAGACTAAAAAGATTTCTAGCTACACCTTCAAAAAACCAATCAACAAACTCCACAAAAATTCTGGTCTGCAATAAACAAACTCCTTCAGCCAGGTCACACTACTACTCCAGACCCAATCGGTTTCAACAACAGCAACTCCAACCTGATCCCTGATGCCTTTAATAACTACTTTACAGAAACCATTCAAACCCTGGCCAATTCTTTACCATCCATTACTGCATCCCAAACAAATATCTGCAATACTTCATTACCTACCTTTCAAATACAACCTGTATCTACATCTCTCATCTGTAAGCTACTTCAAAAATTGAAACCTTGCACCCCTTCTGCTGACCGACTCCAATCTGAATACCTACAAATAGCTGCAAAAGCCATAGACTATCCCCATTTCTATCCTTATTAACAGAACTATCTCTGAGGGCAAAATCCCTGCTCAATGGAAAATATCCCATATCATCCCTCTACATAAAGGAGGACCATCTACAGAGCTCTCTAACTTTCGCCCTATTGCTCTACTCTCCCCATTAGCAAAGATAACGGAAAAATGTATTCACAAACAACTACTTAACCACTCACTACAAAATAACCTGCTGGCAAACTGCCAACATGGCTTTAGGCCATTTCATAGCACATCTACTGCCCTTTTATCCTTTACCGACTCTATATATAAAAACCGCAACAATAACTAATTTTCCTCTGCACTATTTATTGACCTGTCAAAAGCCTTTGACATGGTAAACCATAACCTACTGCTTGACAAACTAAAGGCTCACTCTTGATCCTCAAGCCATACAATGGTTTAGATCTTATCTGGGAAATAGACAGCAAGCAGTACTTTGGCATAACAATCTGTCTTCACTACTTCCAGTAAATATTGGAGTACCCCAGGGCTCTATCCTAGGTCCCCTACTCTTCTCCTTATTTATTAACAACTTACACATGAATATACCTCAAGCCACCTGCATTCAATATGCAGACGACTCCACCTTAATATGTACAGCCAAGGATATATCCTCTCTCCACTCCCTCACCCAAACTGTTTTTCAGAATGTTGAAAACTGGTTTATGCAACACTGCCTCCTCCTAAATCCTAAAAAAACAAAACTACTGCTTTTTACTCCTACTCATAAATCATCTATTCCTTTCTTCTCTATAACCTCTAACAATGGTACCAACATTTTCCCAGATACTACAACCCACCTACTAGGTGTAACTATTGATAATAATCTCAACTATGATGAACACAAACTCCACTATAAAGTCCGTTAACAGAAAACTTGGCACCCTCTATAGAATAAAAACCTTCCTCACCCCTTCTGCAAGGAAAACAATTGCTCAGACCCACCTCATTTCCACCCTTTTCTTTGCCTCTGTCATATATACCAACCTATCCAAAAACAACCTCTCTAAACTCTCCACGTGTTATAATAGCATAGCTAGATTCATCACAAGTTCCCCCTTTAAAACTCACCACTGCCTTAACCTCAAACTTGGATGGCTAGAACTGCAAAACCATATACTCTTTCAACAATTACTTATTACGCAAATAGTTCTATACCACCCTAACAACACCCCTATCCTTATACTAATCTAGCTACACTACGCTCTGCTAACAAGCTTCTAGTTCTATCAAATAAAGCTAACAACAAAGCCAGGGATTCACTTTTCGCAAACACTGCAGGGAAATTCTGGAATCAGCTTCCTGCTGAATTATCTATCATCGCTTCTACTTCTCTTTTTAAAAAACATCTTAAAGAACATCTGAAAACTCACTGGCTTTGTCCATGTACTAACCCTCACTGACATCTTTTTTTCCACTTTATATTCTTAACCCTATCCCTACTCCTGCAACCTTTGCCTTCAATTCTACTTACAACTCCTACTCTGTAATGAGAATAACATATATATTATTTCCCCTATCTAAGACTTGCTCATACCTTCTAGTGTGATTAGTAAAATTGTTTAGTTTAATCTTTGTAGAATTGTTTAGTTTAAATTTTGTAGAATTTAGTTTAATTTTTACTAAAATTATTTAATATACAAATTTATTATTACAACTGTTCAGTAGACCAATACCTCTGTATTGTGATTCTTACTGGTTCTGAACATTGTTAACTTTGTCATTATTCGTGTTTGGAACTTTTCTCCCCGGGCCTCTACTGAAAATGGACTTGTATCCAGCTAGGACTAGCCCGGTCAACAAATGTAAAATAAATAATGTACAAAAGGCTAAAGTAAGGAGGAACAACTCCCATAAGGATAACAGCTCTCTAATTAAACTAAACTAGACAGGAAACAGGACTAATTAAGACCAACAAAGCAAATTATTGTAGCTTTTATTCTAACTACCAGCACTAAACGTTCTACAAGGAAACAGCTCCAGTACTTACTTTTAATGCCCACCCCTCCAGGCATGTCTAAAGGTCAGTTCCCTGTGCTTTCTCCTATTAACCTGGTGATCTTGGGCATCCTGAGGCAATGTAGCAACTGCCTCAGACAACCCTCTCCTCTTACCTCCCAACACTCAGACTTGCGAGAGATGTACTTATACATCCAAATTGGAAGCCACGCACTTTCCAGCCAAGACTGGGTATAACAAGATCCATGCATTTGTGTACGCGTTCGTACAGTGCATTGGTGTAGGATTCGGCAGTCATGCAACTATTCTCCCTTTGCATGGGTGCTGTGAATTTAGCCACCTCTGTCTTTAGGAGCCCAAAGTTAGCTTTGGAGAAGTTTTTCATGGTGGTAACCTTTGGGGGTGGGTAGGGGGGGGAGGGATGTGGATTTCCAAGGTGATTAATTTGAGGTTAGACTTAACCAGGGAGGAGTTGACTAATGGTGTAGAGCAACAGTCAGCCAGGTTAGTTATGACCAGGTCAAGGATGTTGCTACCTCTATAGTGGGGGTAAACACGAGCTGGTCCAGGGCATTGGAATCAATGAATTCCAGAAAGCAATGAGCAAGCATATTGTTACATGAGTTGTTTTCCCAGTTAATGGAGGGGTAGTTGAAGTCACCCAGTATGAGAGTGTTAGGTTGGACCCTAATATTCTTCAGGGTGCTTAGGAACGTGGAGTGTGAGTCTTGGAACATGGTTGTGGACATATAGCAGGCAACGACATGAATCGCTGTCTTACCCAATATTAGCTGCACCTGAAGTATCTCAGATGCTTTAGGTTGGGCTACCAGTCTGGAGGTTTGCGCATCCTTTATGAATATGGAAACACCACTGCCTTTGGAGCTTCGGTCCAAGTTCTGGGGCCGAAAGGTGTGGAATGAGTTATAGCCTGGTAGTGCAGGGATGCTTTGTGCTGCCTTGAACCAGGTCTCTGTTACAGCGCAAATGTCGATGTTCTCCATTTTAAGGAGTGCTTCAGGCGAGTGCATTTTGAGATTTAGACTTCTAGCGTTGAGTAGCATGACTCTCAGATTGCATTTGTTTGTAGCTGTTACAGTGGTAATTTGGTCTCTGGATCACTGCCTAAAAAAGGCACTATAGGGGTGGCAAGAGCCTTGGCCAGTATCCAGAAGCCCGGGGTGACAGATGCAGGCAATCGCTGGCAAAGAATTGAGGTCTGTCAATCATGTCATCCCATGCAGACAGATACTGGATCCCCTTAGAATGACACCAGAAACTTAGCCAATTGTTGAAATCAATCATTTTCTGCTTGTACTGTGGTATCATTCTGGCTGATGCTGCTCAGGGCTAGGGTCATACCCGCCTGGGCTACATAATCCAAGAGCTCCTCCATGTCTCTCTTCATGCAGCCCAGGGAGGTACATCTCAAGTCATTCACACCCACAAGTACAATGACAGTCACATTTGTACTTGTTGTTGAGGGTCCTGAGTGCGTGTGTTACAATCAATCAATATTTCAATCTCCTTATCTTAATTTTTTTTTAAAAAAAACCCCCCCGGGGGGTTTCCCCAAAAAAAAATTTTTAAAATTTTGGGGGGTTTTTAAACCCCCCTTTTAAAAAAAAAAAAAAAAAAAAGGGGCCCCCCCCCCCAAAATTTTCCCCCTTTTTTTTGGGTTTCCCCTTTTTCATTTTTAAAAAAAATAAAATTTTTTTTTTAAAAAAAAGCCAAAAA